>NC_056572.1:39188882-39393882 GCF_018340385.1 Cyprinus carpio | reverse complement strand
AAAATAGACTTTTAAGATTTTAAGTACACTACAAGTGCACACTCAATACAATTCAGTACATGTCTTTTTCCCCAGGACACCTTCAACACTCACCTGTCTGCTGGAGCTCACACAACCTGAGACAGAGAGAGAGAGACACTCATGAGTGTGTGTGTGTGTGTGTGATATATACTAACACAGCAGGGAACCTAATTCAGGTGAACATGTGACTTAAAGCAAACGTCTCCTGAGAGTGAAAGTGCTCTGGTCTCACCCTGCGGCACGTTCTGAAGAAGAGCTGATTTAGTCCTCACAATCACTGACTCCAGATCCACCAGCACGCTGACCATCAGATGATCCAGACGGTGGAAGCTAGCAAACAGACGGAGAGACAGACGCGTGAGCACGAGACCGTGAGGTTCAGCACATGAAACACATTCAGTACATGACGACACTCACATGATCTGATATGAGGCGCAGGAGACGTTCCTCTGTCAGAGAGAAACACGTCCAGGTGTCAATGGTGGCACAGCAATGAGAAACAGATGAAAAAGTGCACTAAAAAACTCTCTTACCATCTTTGATGACTCCACCATGATGGGAAGCGTGGAGACGATCCTCTCTCTCTGTGGAGACGCGGTCAGGTGATCGAACACTGCACTGATGACCACACTTTTCTCTGGAAGACCAGGAACATCATCAAACATCAGCCCGACCAGCTGCTCTGGAGAGAGATAGAGCAGGCTGCTCATCTGGAAACAGACAAGAACACAAGCAGAAATCAAGTTAAAACTCTTGTCTTGTTTTCTAGTAAAATACCCTGCGAAGCAAAACTGTGGAAGATATTGCATCCCGTTCTGAGAGAACCTTGAATTCAATTTCTTACTTCTTGCTTTAAAGTCGGCATTCAAGGAAAATTCACCTCATTTTCTAAAAGATCTATAGATCCTATAATGAATATTTCATCTGTACATACGTTTCATTAATTAAAAATACAGTATTGTTTAATCAGAATGTCATGACATGATCTTCCAGTGAAAGATCAGATTTTTCCAATCGTTTAATCCACTTAAACCCGGCCTCTTTCTTATAATCCACTGCAAGCTTGCATTCAGACACAATTCCACGCCCACATCTGCATGCAATCAGCAACCGACCCACAGAATCAAGCCCCACCTTCAACTGTGAGAGCCACGCCCACATCAATATACCAGTTTATGCTTCGTATCTTACTCCGTGCTTCTCGGGTAACTGTAGTGTTTTAGAGGTGTTTCGACGTCTGACGTGAAAACACACATATACTGAGGAAAGCAGTGTAAACATGTAGTGTACCGGGTTGAACTGTGGGTTGAGCGAGATCAGCTGATTCAGAGGAACGAGGGCAGAGAACTGTCCGAAGTTACTGATGAGCCACTGAGAGCTGTTGTTGGACACACACGCCGCACCTGAACACACACACAGGATATCACAGCAGTACAGTGTTAGTGATGAGCTGATCTGACCCGGACAGGTGACCGGCACACAGAGCAGCGTCTGATCAGTACCTGCTCTCCAGAGGAACGGCACCATGAAGTCTGACACGGTTAATCGGCGCTGAATGTCACTCATACGGGGAAATCCTGCATCGAACGCTCCAACTTCATCACACACACACACACACATCAATATCACATCACACAGACTCAGACTAATCTAATCTGATTCACTGATACTCAGATCCATAAAACACTACTTTCATATGTTTTTACACTGCTTACTCGGTATTCTTGACATGTTTTAAATATTTAAAGAGAAAGAGAGGAAGATCTGGGCTGTTTACACTGTCTGGAAGCTCTGGCAGCTGAAGTTCTTGCTGTGCAGACACTGCAGGAAGGTGCTGGACGCGCTCGGCAGGAACGCTCGCAGGTGTTTGTCCAGCCACAGCGCAGCGGCGCTCTCGTCCGTCAGTCTGTCCAGCCGCAGCTCCCGCAGGACGTCCAGAACCACTGGAGCAGAGCCGCTGCTCCCCCACACCGACTACACACAGAGGAGATCTTTGTTAACTAACATCCAGAATTCAGAATGTACTGATGCAGGAACTTCTGTGCTGTTTACAGTCAGAGCCGCTCAGTTCCTGTGTTCACGAAGCAGACCCAGTCATTCTGATCCTGAGAGACTTTACATTAACTACAGTTAACTACTGGGACATTATTGTAAAACGTTACCATGTGTCTGGTTTCAGGTTTAGTGAATCAGACTGAAGAGAGTCTGTCCTGTACCTGGTTGGAGAGCTGCTCGAGGGCGACGTCCAGCAGGTGTGAGACTCTGGTCAGGAGCAGTTTCCAGCTTTCAGGTGACCTTATGATTTGATCAGACAGATACGTGTCCAGCAGTGAGACCAGGTACTCCAGACTCACATTCAGCACCTGAACACACACACACACGTGAACACACCTGTTTACACCACTGATCACACAGCCGCATTCTGGAGATGATCATAGACTCGTGTGTGATTACCGGGGCACATGCATGCTCTGCGATACTCAAGCCACACAGCAGTCCAGTGCGTGTGCACTGCTGTAATGCAGACCTGGACAGAGAGAACACAGTTAGTCAGAGCTGGGAAAAACTAAACAGGAAAATAAAGCAGTGAATAAAGCTTTTAAGTTACCTGTCCACTCCACTGCACACCTGAGTCTCTGAAACACACACAAACAGAGGAAAACATCAACACAGACACACAACTGCACACTCACACATGATCAGGAAATGATAGTGAAGCTTTGTTCCTAGTGATGAACAGAAATCACTCGATACCGTTGAATGGAGTCACGGGACACTGCAGAGGAAAAGACAAATGCAGCATTAAATACACCCAACAGACATAAAGTGGTTTTTAATTCCATAGAAATACAAATCAAAGTGATTTTAAATAACAAACACACCTCATTCACGACTGGGAGAAGAGCGCAATCTGTGAGGAGAGTCAAAAACAGCATTAATTAGGAATGTGGGAAAAGAACATAACGCTGACAGAAAGACAGATCATGTGCTGACCTGCAGGAGCCGTGCGGCTGAACTTATAAACGCTGGCCCAGATGACGGGCTCCAGATCACCCGCTCCTGAGCTCAAGATCTGCTCCAGCCTCGTGAAGCTGATTCACAGCACAACAGAAGAATGAGATGAGGTCAATAATGCAACTGTCTCAGATGGCTATCAAAAAACAAACACTTACATGATCTGGTTGGTTTGACAGCTGAGTGGACTCTAGAAAAGAAAACCAGTAGAACTTATTTATTTCCATTCAGAGGAATATCACTGTAAGCAGCAGTAACAGGGATGAGCACAGCAGAACAAACATTATAACACAAGCGTGATCAAAAGCTGAACAGGACACTATCATACTGCAATGAGATCGATTACAGATGGTTTGTTTGCAGTATCAAAAACATCCCAAAAAAATAGTGAAATTTATACAAGTACTGGTGTAATTCAATAGAGCATTGTGTTTCTACGCCATTGGATCAAAAGATAAAATGAGTAACTCAGAGCTGAGCTTTCCACTACAGAATTGGAGATACAGACCCCACATTTGGCATAATAAATGTTAAGACTCTCTCAAATGAGCATGCCAAATTTTAACTTCTCAATATATACACAGTTCTAGAAACTGCTGAAGACCTCCTGCCTTATCTCTGAAAAACCTCTCACCTCTATAGAGAAGGAATACAGGAGCTCAAGAACATCAGGAAGTCCTCGCTCCACAGGAGACACGAGCAGATGATCAAACACTCGATTGATGACGACATCCTTCGGTGGAAGACCAGGCAGATCTTCAACCATCAGTCCAGCCACCTGCTTTGGAGTGAGACTGTCCAGGGTCTTCAACTATACACACACAGAAGAACAAGAGAATATCTGTGATGGGTGAAGTGATGTCGGTGTTATTTTTATAAATCTTCTTTGATGAAATCACATGTGAAGATGTGGAGACATACGGGATCAAAAAGTCTGTTGATGGAGAGCAGATCTGTGAGAGGCACAAACTGAGAGAACGGGCCAAAGTTCTTCTGCAGCCACTCAACACTGTTGTTAGCAGTCGACACACAGCCCGCATCTGACACACACAACACACACAGTGAAATCACCTTCATGAACTCCCGAACCTTCATATGAAACATCTGTGAACCTCCACCTCACCTGTTGTGTTTCTTCTGAGGAAGGGCAGAATGAAGAAGTTCACCATGTTTCTTCCTTGAGTCTCATTGACGAGTGTGAGCTCTGACAGACTGAGAAATGGTTGAAAATAATGTTGAACAAGCATCTTATCAGCTCATGACAGTCTTGAGCTATTGTTGAGGATATCTTTTCTTACATGTGCTGGTAAGTTTGGCAGCTGAGGTTTTTGCTGCTAGTGCACAGCAGTAGGGATGATGACGCAAACGGTAAAAACGGCTTCAGATATTGACCCAACAACATGCTGATGAAAGGGAGGTCTCGCCATCGGTCAGGACTGATGCGCTCCAGTCTCAGCTCTCCAATCACATCCAGCACTTGGGACACGACATCACCTCTGATTGGCTGAGACTGATGATGTAATGAGGAGGAATTACTGTCAGATTCCCAGTCAGTCTACCAGTGAACAACAGAGGACAGATGTACAAGACTCATTTACCATATTTGCTGCTGCGCTGGAGAAGATGACGAGGGCTCCGTCCAGAACATCATTTGCTTTGCTGAGAAGCAGTTTCCAGATCTCCGTGGAGTAACTTCTGCTGCTGGATAGTTGACACTTCAGGAGTCCAGCCAGGTTTCCAGCAGTGAAGCCTGTGAGCTACAAACACAGATTTCAGCAGTGGACATCAGCGTTCAGGAGCTATTATGCTGATTCCAGAAACTGCTGCACATCTGGAGAGACACAGATTCCCAGACGATGAGTTTTCTGCTCGTGGTCTTCTTACCGAAGAGCAAGCGCACTGCTGCAGGTCCACACTACAGGGGGCGCTCACGAGTCCAGCGGACAGCAGAGTCTCATTACTGTGGGCCAGATAAACTCTTCTCATTATTTTGATTTACTTGACACAAATATTATTTTCAGTTAAAAGGCCATAATGAACACTACCTGCTGATCCCATCACAAATTGAGGTTTCTGTAAAAGAAGGAAAATAAGAAAAACAGACAAGAGTATATATTTGAATTGACAGTGCATTATGTTGTTTCTCTACAGTACTTTACAGCTTATTTACAATATTTAACTTACCATTGATTGGTGTTGAAATACACTGCAAAGCACATGACCACAAATCAACAATAGTTCATTAAGTACTTTTCTTTTACGTTTGTGAAAATATCAACTCATGAGATTAAAACTTGAGTTTCTTACCGTAACAGGTGAAGGAAAACAGCCTGTTAAAAACACAATAGTAAAATCTCAGAGTTATAGTATAGAAAAATGTGTTCGTCAATCAACTTAGAGACTAAATTGCTGACTAAATTTGCTTAAGACATTTAGTTAGTCTGCCATAATTTGAATGTGTTTTGTTTGCATGCATGTGTCTGTACCAGGAGGTGCCATGTGTTCCAGCTGACTCGTGTAGTTCCTGATGGGCTGCATCATGTGTGGAGGAACCACAGACTCCTGCAGCCTCTGAACCCTGAAAGAGAGAGAGATCATGTGAACCTGTGACTGGAGCGGTTCAGAAACAGTGTTCGAGTCTGACTTACATCTGCTGGTATGATGAGCACTCCAAACCCATCTGACATCAAAACAAAACGAGAAACAAATCAGCTTAGTCCAGAGCGATTATACAGACAGACTGCCTTTGGCAGAGATGCTCTTACCTGTCCAGCGAGCGGGATGAGATATCCAAGCATCTCGAGCAGTCCACGGTCTTCAGGAGAAACCAGGATGTGATCAAAAACCATGTTTATGATGATGCTTTTCTCTGGCAGACCTGCAAAATCCTCAACGATGAGTTCAGCTGTCTGTCTGGGGGAGAGAACCACCAGTGCATCTATCTGAAATACACAAAGAAACACTGCATTTAACAAACAGAATTTAAAGGGCTCATGAACTGAGAAATCAAAATATAAGAGGTCACTGTACTATAGAAATATTTCTTAAATATTTATAAAAGTATCAGAACTCAAAACTTTCTCGTTAGTCTAAAAGCAGCTTATATTGAAGCCAGTCTGAAAAAACACAGAAACCAAACAATAAAGATGCTCCGAAGACAACCAGACGCTGTTCGGTGTCTTCGCATCGCCTTCCTTCTGATCCCAGCATTAGGAAAGAGTGGATGAACTTTATTTTTAATGAAGTTCCAGACTGTGTCAGTAAGAACTCGGACCTTTGTTCAAGTTTAAAAACAAGGTACAATTCGACGTGGGATTTTCAGAAAGATTGAAACTAAAAGACAATGCTGTGCGACTGTATTGGATCCGACAGTAATGTCACAAGTGTGAGTAACTGTTTTTATAACGTGGTCACCACGTCTGTTCAAACACAGCGCTCTGATGAGGGGGTTAAAACAGAACAGATAATAGCCTATTACTTCTAAATGATGATGTTTTTTGATGTAAAAATCTTGATAACATTATAAGTGGACCTCAGAGAACGGTACAGAATAAAAAACAAAGACAATTCATGACCCCTTTAACAGAATTCAGATGAGAAGGTCAAGAATTGAGATAAATTGACATTTTAGAGATCGAATAAAACAAACTGAGATGTTCTTGTCGGTGGGATTGTGTGTAACTCACAGCGTTGAAGTCTTGGTTCAGCTGGTACATTTCCCTCAATGCTGCAAACTCTGAAAATCCACCAAGATTCAGAGTAACCCAGATGCTGCTGTTCTCTGCTGGGCAGCCACCTGAAAACATGTCGCCAATATATTTTTATAGATGAATGGATGGATGGATGGATGGATGGATGGATAAACTGATGGATAAACAGATGGATAGATGTACCTGAAACATTTTGTCGGCTCAGGAAGGATGAGATGAAATACTGATAAACATCCTGCACACCTTCTTCTTCATGCATCAGGAACATGTTGGCACTGAGCTCTGAAACACTGAAAGGACATGATGAAGTCGGGTGAGATCGGAGGTCATCGGGTGGGATTAGCACTTGTGCGTGCAGTGGACGTACAGTATCTGGAAGGTCTGGCAGCTGAACTCTTTGTGACTGAGGCACGTGAGATATTCTGGAGTCAGCGTGGAGAGAAGAGGCTTTAACTTGATCTGGAACCACAATCTCACAAACGACTCATCCTGCAAGTTGCTCATCGTCAAGGTGTCATGAACCATTTGGTCCAGGATGTCACTGAAGGGGGAACTCTGGGAACTGAAGTTCTGGGAGAGCGGCAAGAAGCAACATGCAAACGGAATTTGTTTGAAAAAACATTCCTCGTTGAATGCATTGGTTTGTACACAGCTGATGTGAGATCTGGCAGTTCTTACGGTCATGGAGAGCTGCTGCAGTAGAGCGTTGAGGTTCTGGGAGAGATGCAGGAGGACACTCGAGAGCGTCTCCTCGTTGAGCGTGAGGTTCGAGCGTGCTGCGCAGTGCAGGACAGTGGCCACATGTTCCACCAGGTCCGTCAGCTAGGAAGACAAACACACTGTGTGAGATCTCATATGAAATCATGATGTCATGCCAGCAGATAAGATGCTTGGAATAATGTGTATGTATGTTCCCAGCATGCGTTTAGCTTACCCCACATGTTCTATTATCAATAAAGACGCTGCAGATGTCCTGACTTTCATTCTGGGCTCCAGTTCCCATCCCCGTCTCAATGTAGCTAAAGAAAACACGTTCCCATTACTTCATCACAAGAAGCTGATATAACTATGACAGTACTAGTGTAGTAAACTCACAACTGGTTATGGAAGACAGCCGTGAGGTTGGGGTGGATTTCTATCTGGCCGGGAGGAAGGAATCGCCGGATTACGGGAGAAACCACATGCGTGAACCAGTCGTTAACGTTCATGGGGTCAAAAGTGACCAGCTGTTGGCTGTGATTGTGCTTGAACGGCGCAGCGAGCTCGGCGAGCGTCAGGTTGATCATGGCCTGCACCAGTGTGGTGCTCCGCATGCTGTTCAAGTTTTGCTTAAGGAAGAGAGCAGACAGCAGAATTCAGGAGATGGGGTTTGGGTTTGTAATGCCTTACTGAATGTGTGTGTGTGTGTGTGTGTGTGTCTGTGTGTGAGTGTGTGTGTGTGTGTGTGTGTGTGTGTGTGTGTGTGTGTGTGTGTGCGTGTGTGTGTGTGTGTGTGTGTGTGCTCTTACCTCCTGCGTCAAGGACACAAACTGTCTAACAAAACTCCCGACAGGACTAAATGCCGTCATGAATCCATTCAACGCCTGAAGCCACATGTAAGAACAGATGAATCATCCAGTAGATTAGCATATCATAGTCTCGCAAACATCTACTATTACTACTCATCTACATCAGGGCTGGGTCCACTTTCCTGCAGAGTTCAGCTTCAACCCTGATCAAACAAAACCATCTGTAACTTTCTAGTGATCCTAAAGACCTTGAGTAGCTTGTTCCGGTGTGTTTGATTAGGGCTGCAGCTGAACTCTGCAGGAAAATGGATCTCGAGTCCTGATCTATATCTCTGAGACTGTGACTGGCATGATTCTTGCCTGTCCGAGAGGGTCTTGAGGTGAGGCGGATGGAACGGTGCTCATATAAAACACTGTGCTGTTATTTGAAGGCCATGGATCCTCGGAGGGCATCAGAGAGGAAAGCAAACTCTGAAACACCAGGCTGAGGGAGCTGTCTGTCAAGCCCACCACCTCCGGATGAAGGAGAAGCTCTGCCTTCTGTTCTGGACTCAAGAGATGCAAAACCTCCAGCTGACAAGACAGAGAGGAACCTCAGAACATCTCCAGGACATCGTTGTCATCGAATGAGCATCAGGATAACATCAGAGTGAGTGTTCCTACCCCGCTGAAGAGCACGTTGATGGATGTGAAGTCTCGCACTTGAGCCATGACCGAAAACGAGCCGAAGTTCTTCAGGAGCCAGTCCTCAGTGCTGTCCTGCAGATCTACACAACCTACAACAACACACAATCAAACCTGCACAAAACCTTCAACAACACAAACAACATGGACTGAAAATGATCACAACACGCCTACCCGAGGATGTGTTTCTAGAGAGAAACGGGTACATGAAGAAAGAATAGATCCACTTCTGTCGCACTGGATCCAGACCGGAGAAATGCTGACTCAACTCCTTTACACTGTACACACAAGCAATCACCAGAACACACAAACATCAAAGACATGACGCACACATACGCAAGGAAATGAAGCCCTCATTCATATTCTGCTTCTAGTGTATTAAATGTGCATGTGTGTGTTGTCATACACAGTCTGGTAGGCGCTGCAGCTGAGGTTTCTGTTGCTGAGGCATGTGAGGAAGTTTCTGGAGATGGACGACAGCAGAGGAGTGAGTTTGATGTCCAGCCACGCTCTGATCACGTGATCCTCGCTCATACTGAAGCCTCCCGACAGATCCACGACCGGCACGCCGGCCACGCTGGAGCGCTGCGAGACAGACAGCGTCAGGGCGGAGCCGCAGCAGTGAAGGCTCATGGGATATGTGTGTGTGTGTGTGTGTGCTGAGGTACCATGAAGGAGTAGACGTCCAGAGTGGCGCTGATGAGTCCCTTCAGGTTCAGGATGTGGTCTGCGTCAGGCTCCGATGGGACGCCTGCACACGTCAGGAAGCTCTGCGTGGGACCGTCCAACTGAGACAGCAATAAAAACAGCACCGATTGAGAGAATGAGAGTTCACAGCGTCAAAAGTCCCATTCAAGGGAAACCTGTTCGCACACAACTGCAACACCTCCGGGCCCCCAACACCAAGTTCTTTCAACTTGAATGGAGAAATCCTGAAATCTCAAAAACCACTTGAAACCTCACATTAAAATTACATTTTTTCACACCAGCAACAAAATCTGACATCAACTGTCCCATAAATGTTTCTTATGCTCAAATAGTGTTAAAAAAGCTTATATTTCAGGCAGGAGTTTGGGTTCCTTGCCACCATCACCACTGGCTGGATGAGCTGGGGTTTAAAGACACTCAGTATTCAGTGATGTTATTGATTCAGTTTCACTCACACTATCAGATGAGAACAAAGCTTGAACTGAATTAAGTGACACTAGTCTGTTTTGTAGTTTAGCTGCCTTACAGAGGAAACTGAACTGGTTTCATAACTGATGAATTGTACAACATTAAGACTGTTGTATTCCTGTTTAACACTGTGAGGCCTCTGTAAACAATCAGTATTGTATCAAGTGCTATATAAACCAGTGTGGCTTGAGCTGATCCTGTTCTCCTGCCAGACTCTATCCTCTATGTTTTGTACGTTATCTGAAAGGCAGGAGCAGCTCTAGGGGGGCTTATACATAACATGCTCCACAGGCTTTCTCTGACGGCTGATGGGAGTGGTGAGGATTCATTGTGTTAGTGCTCTGGTTTTTGTCCAGGATACTTTTATTTAGAAAGAGTGGTCATGTTCCCTTCGGTTTCACGTTTCTGTCTGGAGGCCTGTTCGTGTCTATCTCCAGTCTTCTTCTGCTGCTACATGTGTCTTGTTAATGCTTTTGATTAGTCTTTGATTGTGTCATTCTAGTTCTTTTAATGCTTAAAACTGCATTAAAGTTCTTTGTAATATGACTTGCTCATCTTGCATTAATGTTTAGTTCATAGTGAATTTGTGTTTAGTAGCTGTCTTACCAAAACAGACAAAACTCTCCAACAAAGAACAATCTAACTGTCTCTGTGTGTGTGTGTGTGTGTGTCTACTTATGACAACAATGACAACACACATCAGGGCACTGTTCTGCTGTAAGTCCAGCACTGGTTCCACTGGTTTGACTGTGAATCATGAAATGAGATGAGATTAATGTGGGCGGAGATAGGAGCTGAATGGAAAGTGAGCAATAGGTCGTGATGAATGAATGACAGAAATGTCAAGTCATTTCACAACAACAACATCAAACACAAGAAAGACTGCATTCTGGACGGCTCCTTTTGTCTCTAAGGTTTCTTTAGTTTGCATAATGGAAAGATCTGAAGCGTTTCACCCACCTCTGCATTGCTGAACATACGCTGCCTGAAAATAGAGAGACAGAGAGTCACGTCTTACGTCTGTTATAATGTACAGTTATCTGGACATTATGGTCAAATAAACTCAGATGCATTACACAGCTACTACCAAATCCACACATTAAACAGTCATTGTAGACAAGTGTTAGAAAGACACCACTCAGCAATCACATTCAGGTAATCCAGAGCATCCAGACTGATTACATGGACATCATGTATCTTTCTGTTGATCAGTGTGCTGTTTTTTATGAATTAGTATAAATATAAATGATAATTGTGGACTCACCGAAAGCCATCACTCCCACATACAGGAGCAGGAACATTAGAGGTGTTCTCATGAGGACAGATCTCCTTCTCTTACACGCTCGTGTGAAATACAACTCCTAGAGAAACAAACAAAACGCCAGATGAATTTAATTACTGAAAACAGGAGTTTCGTTAGTCTTATGTTTTCAGCTTGACATGATTTACAAGAAAAATTTTACAGCTAAGGGATAAAAAAAAAAAAAACCCTTACATGACACACACACACACACACACACACACACACACACACACACAAGGCAAGTTTATTTACATAGCACATTTCAAACACAATAGTAATTCAAAGTGCTTTACATACAAGAAAAGAAAATAATAAAAAAATAATCACAACAATAAAACAAGGAATTTAAAAGCTTTTTAAAAGATAAAACAGTTAAGAATAGAAAATTATTCTACATAAAATACAGTGCAATCAGTTCGGACATCGCACAGTGCTCATTCAGTAAAGTCTGGATTTAAATGTGGCTAATGTTTTAGCACATCTGATCTCTTCTGGAAGCTGATGCCAGCTGCGGGCGGAATAGTAAGGTTCAGCCTTGTTTTGTGTGAACCCTAACATAACTGACTCGATCCTAATGATCTGAGTGCTCTGTATATAATATAATATAATATAATAGCCAAAAGTTTGGAATAATTAAAATATGTAAATGTTTAAAAGTATTTCAAAAATATATCAATACTTCAGTAAGTCTTGTTTGCTCACCAAGGTTGCATTTATTTATTTAAAAACAGTAAAAACGTCAACATTTAAATAAATAAATACATAAAAATAAAGAACTGTGTTCAACATTGATAATAATCAGAAATGTTTCTTGAGCAGTAAATCATCATATTATTCTGATTTCTGAAGATCATGTGACACTGAAGACTGGAGTAATGATGCTGAAAATACAGCTGCGCATCACAGAAATACATTACACTTTAACAGAGATTCACAGAGAAGTGTTACATTGTAAGATTTTTACATACTAAAAATATTCTTAATATTTACTGTATATTTGATCAAATAAATTCAACCTTGGTGAGCAGAAGATAATTCTTTCAAATATGTTAAAATATATTATTACAACCTTTTAATATAATACAATATAATGCAATGCAAAGCAAAGCAATATAATATAATATAATATAATATAATATAACAGCTATATAATATAACAGCTATATTATATTGAAAGGGTTTGATATATTACTAAATTTATGGTATATGTTTAAAATCCATAGAATAATAAAACCTTAAACTAAATAAAACATGTATTTTTACAAGTATTTCCTAAACTCCTGCCGGCCCGAGACTCGAAACTCACAACCACAATCGAGGTATATGTTTAAAATCCATAGAATAATAAAACCTTAAACTAAATAAAACATTAATATCAACAACTACTAACTAAAACTTTAAATAAAACATGTATTTTTACAAGTATTTCCTAAACCTGTAATGCAGCTGTTATTAGCATCAGCTAGAAATCAGAGAGCTGTGTGCGGTTCTCACACACATCTCTGTCATTCCACACCAAACACCACAGAGCTGCTGGTCGGACCGGTCGAGCGAGGAGAACAACACACTCGCACGCTCTTAAGACAAGTCTCATCCCATAAAACACAACAATCAGCCATATAAACAATGACGCGCTGCCTCTCGTGCTCACGACCCACTTAAGAAACATGACGGTGCTCAAATAAGTGTCTGTGTGTATTTGAGATGGAAAGAAACCATAAATAAATATATATTTTTAATCACTTCCTATAACTATGTTATGAGTCTAAAAAACTGACTCATACACAAAGAGCGAATGTATAGAGTAATAATCTCTAGATCTGATGGAGAGAATACACATCTCTTCATATAACATCAGATGATGAATGATGCTGGAAAAATCTTGAACATTTCTGAGCATTCATATATTCTGACTGTGTGATTGAACTGATAGTGACACACAATGACAGAAGGATTTTCAGCAATGCACCTCGGCAACATGAAAAAAAAAAGTCTAGAACTTGCTCATAGCACATAAAATATGGTAAGGAACCACACTTTCAAGAATTAAATGATCTTTTTGGTAATTTTGTAAATGTACATAACACACATGCTCTCACTGTGTTCTTATTTAACCTCTCTGTAAATATGTAAACTATCAATAAAATGTAAGTTTCAAAATGTGTCCATGATTCAGTTATCATTCCCAGTGGTTTAATTAACAACAACAACAACCACCACCAGAAAGAGGAGTTCACAGCACTCACATGTTGCTGCCCGATTGTTGGTTTGATTCTGCTTCTGTTCATTTATAAGCTGCTTCGGATAAAAGCGTCTGCTTAATGTAATTCTATTGCTTCATACCCAAGACTGAGACAGCAGCACTAACTCCCGTGATATGACACGCGATGTGCTGCTTTGACACAATCGGTGTTGTTAAAAGTGCTGTATAAATAAAGGTGCGAGACGTCTCAGCTCTCCAGATAACAGATCTATCACCTTCAGCTCATGATGGAGAAACCTGAGAAATCTTACGTGATCTTCAACCAAGATCTGTGACACTCACAAAATAAACGGAACATTTGGAAACACTGGTTACACTACTTTAGTTAACTACTTCTAAGGCAGTTAAAGTTAATTGTGGTTAATGTTCATTTCAGTATTTATAAATGTATAATTAAAATCAAAGGTTGTATCTGTTAATATTATTTAATGGACATGACCTAACAACAAGTAGTCCTATTTTATTGACTAAGTTAACAAAGATGAATAAACACTGAGTTGCTCATTAAATGCATTAACTAACATTAACGAAAGGGACTTTATTGTAAAGTGTTACTGAAATGTTCTGTGTAGAGACACACAAAGCTCATCTCATGATGAAGAATATGATAACTCTACATCACACTCATCTAAGACTTCAAATCTGATCAGAACAACAAGAGATGGGACTGTAAAGCCTTTCGAGTCCCAATCATTAAAGCACACACACCACACTCTCAGAGGAGTATTACCAGAGTAACAGCACAACATCATTCTCAGAGCAGGGAGAAACGACAGAGCTTACCTGTCAGGTGTGTCTGTGGTGAAGAACTGAACTGATTGAGTCTGCGCTCCAATCAAAGCAAATAACATGCGCTTTCCAGACAAAACCTGCCTCTAAATCTCATCTCATCTCAGTCTCTGTAGATGTCATTGTCACTAGAGAGGACACACCTTCAACTGAAAGCCACGTGACTGCAATTTCCCATTGACATTTCTGCACTGGCGGCAGCTTTGATCTCGAGCGCTGAATATCGCACTCGTGGTGTGTTTTCATGCAGACCGCCGCTCACTAAACGCAGAGCACGCAGTTCGCGTGGGGCACCAAGCCACCAGTTGCTCAAGAAAACACCGTGACAAGCCAAGCGCCGTTCCCGCACCTCGCGTTTGCGGCTGAACGCAAATGATAATAATTGATGGACAACTATGCCCATGAAAAGACATCAGCAAACAGGTGTCCTGACATTTTATCCTACCCGTCAGATTTTCCTACCAGTGTTTACTGCGCATGCACACAGCACTATTAATATAATAATTTTTCTCATGCTAAACATCAATATTTAATGTATCTGCACCACTGTAAGGGTAGGTTTAGTGTTGGGGTAGGTATAGACTTTAATAAAACACAATCTAATAGGTAGAAAAAAATATATTTATTGATGGTTTCCTGTAAATGTGTCCCTTCTAGCTTCAACCGCGAATATAACACATAATTAATGTATTTGCATTACTGTAAGGTTAGGTTTAGGGTTATGGTTTGTTTAGATGTTAATAAACCATAATTATATCGACAGCATTTTTCGTTGTCGAATTGTACTACCCTGACAGCAGGACAAATCGACAGAACACCAGCGCCAAAAGAAGGAAAAACTTTCAGCATGCCCATAGCCAGCTTTGAGTTAAACTTTTCATGTTCAGAAATAAAATTTGTTCTCTGCATGACTAATTTGATGTTAAAC
The DNA here is from genome assembly GCF_018340385.1 of Cyprinus carpio. Lineage (NCBI taxonomy): Eukaryota > Metazoa > Chordata > Actinopteri > Cypriniformes > Cyprinidae > Cyprinus > Cyprinus carpio. The sequence goes on along the minus strand of NC_056572.1, from coordinate 39,378,485 downwards.
TCCTCATATGAATGTCCGCATGACATGTACAATTCAGTTTAGACAGTTTGCAAGAATGTTTAGCGTCCGTGATATAAAAAGTTCGCTTCGAGACGCTGGCGGAGTGAATGAGCGAGAGAGAGAGAGAGAGAGAGCGAGAGAGAGAGAGAGAGAGAGAGAGAGAGAGAGAGAGAGAGAGAGAGAGAGAGGAAGGTGAGGGTGTGGGCGCAGCCTCCGTGTTGCCAGATCCAGCTATTTTAAGCGGTTTTGAACTTGTGTTTTCCTCTTAATTTGATACTTTAGAAAGTTAATAAAGTGGAAAGTTTAGGGTCAGCGATATCTTTATGTTATCTTATTAGCAAAAGATTCGAAATAATTTCGGTTTATTTTTATTTATTTTTTGGGTTTTGCTTGTGTTAATAGAATTATCTGTCAATACTGCATCGCCGACACTTAAACTGACAGGATCAAAAAAGGCCCATGGATACAACATTCGGTAAGGGAAACGGATAAATAAATAAATAAAAATAAAAAAAACTTGATATTATCTGTCAAAAACGTTATCAGCGCTGTCAAAAACAGTAGCTTTTAACACCAGTGCACAGACCTGTAGAACAAGTATGTTACAGAATGAAATGAAATATGCAAACACTAGCCATGAAGAAGTCTATGCTATTTCATTCAGTATAGTAGCTAAATATTTTACAAATCATGCTATAAATATTTATAAGAGCACTAGACAAAGTTATCAGCTATACAGCATTGGTTATTAATAAAAACCTAACAGTAATATGCATTGTAGCAGGAATAATAAACAACTGATCAAATTATCCACTCCTAACCATGCTTTCAGATTCATAATCCTGTGTAACTTTTTTGGCTGTTGACGTTAATAACGTGTTTTAATGTCGGTAATAATTTCACCACCAACAACGAATCTAATATTCTCTCTGACTTTCCATGTTCCATTACCAAAATTAGCCATGGTTTTAACACAAATAACACCAAAAATCATGGTTCTTGTAGCCATGGTAGCCACAAATTAACCATGGTTTTGTTACTTCAAATAATAATTTTAATTTACAAAGAAGTATTAAAATGTTTTTTTTTTTTTTTTTTTTTTTTGTGGTTATAAAAACAGAGCTAAGCCAACAATTGCCTTTCAAATGACTTAAAATGCATTATATAAAAACAAGAGGCAATAATGATAATTAATAATTATATGGTTTTATTCAGTAACACTGTTAAAATAGATAATGTAATACAAAACAAACACTTTATGTACATAACATGTTATTACAAATACCTGCAAAGGGAGCCAAAGGCCTGCTGCTGCTACACTTACAGGACGATCAAATCCTTGTTTAAAAGGATAATCATTTTTGACTACCTTTTTGTTATATATATATATATATATATATATATGACACAGCCTCTATAATTTCCTCAAAAAAAAAAAACATTAAACATGTTTTAAAAAATCTTCTGAAAAAGACTGGTTTTTGATTATAATCTTTAGATGCCACGCACTATGCAACATTTTCTGCCGGCTGCAAACAGCGACTGAGACTGAGTCCAGCTGGAACAGACCCAATCTCAAGACCACATTCATTCATGATCGTCCTGACAGCCGTGTAGTGTGTTCTCGCTTTACTTCACAGACCGCAGAAGAAAGAGAGGAAGATGCTGCAGACGCTCAGGAGGAATCACACAACCGGCTCTGAATCACGCAGTGTCCTCTGAAAGACAGAAACAAAAGTGTTCATGGGCTTTAAACAGCAGAGGCATCAAGTAAAAAGATGGAAGCATATAGGAACAGGTGAAGACAGGTGTTTTGAGGCAGAACATGAGCCGTTTGAAGGGCAGGTGAAACTACATTTCATTTCATTATTCTTCAGATTTGAAAACCAGCTCCCATTTGTTCACAGTGTTATAGACTAACCCTGTATCTGCACTGTAACCAGGGTCAAGCAAAGATACTGTACATCAAAATGTATTTTAAAATAAAATACCAAATAGCCTAACTTTAAGTGTATCAAAATACAGCAGCCACACCAAGTATCAAAATAAACTACTGTATTTTTGTATTTTAAAAATAATTTTACAAGGTAGCATGAGATTTCTTCGCAAACCTTTCATCAGTTGACCTTTACGCTGATTAAGTGAACAGGGTGTGACAGCTTTTCTCTGCCCGACTCATGCAATAAATCTGACCAGCTAACAGATCAAGTATTCACATATCCCTGTGATCTCCGCCGGCTGCGCTGTTCTCAAGCTGCCTGCACACTCAAGCAGAGCCGGGCACTCTAGGCTCACTCTAGAGCTCCATTCTTTTTTTCCTCCTTGTAGTGTACATTTGAAACATTTCTATTGTGGTCGGTGAGTATTTGCAGAGCATTTCTGTATTTGGCTGTTTTGTGTGTGTTTGCAGTGTGCTTCTGTATTTCATTGTGTTGTGGTTGTGTTGTCAAACTGATAATGTTTTCTTAATTTGCTGGTGTTTTTTCAATTTGCATGTTTTTTTATTTTTGTTTTGTTTTGTTGTTTGTTTGTTTTTTTAGCTTCCTCAGTCACCGTATTAACACACTAAAACAGAATTACAGTAAATATATTTACATAACAACCTGAAATATTAGTTTAAAATTGTAATTTACAAAAAATAAATCTAACAGCCCTTTTCTGCTGAATTATCAAGGCGACAGTGCTGCTAAAGTGCTCGGTTTTATATCTTTAACATATATTGACAAGCACCATAATCACACAAGTGGTAAAGAGAAAACCACATGACAAATCTATATTCATCAAGCAGCTTCTCCACAAGCTGAAGTAAAGAGTCACAGAGTCATTTACGTAAACACAAATCACCATCATGGTAACACCCAACACTTAAAGTGCCTTGAAACACGCAGCATTATTCTATGTGGTGACGTAATTTTAACTGAAACAGGAAGAGAGTGCGGGACATATCAAGCAGCCCCGCCCCCTTTTAAAAATAGCCAATAGCGTTTTGTTTATATCTGCTTGGGCCAGAGCCACTGAGCTCGGCAAAGCCGCATTTGACAGTCACAGTCTAATAGATTACCCCCTAGATTCAATATGAAACTCTTAGTAAAACAAAATAGTGGTCATAATCATGCTGAGGCTGTGTTGTTGTAAAAGTTTTTAAATATATGTCGACTCATGCATATGTTCTGCCCCGTGCGATCGCATCTCTGGACCGGAGCCAAAGTCTGGATCAAACTGTGTGCGCTCTCATGAACAACATGAAACCAGACCTCTCTTTGCAACAATTTAAAGCATATGTACACTGTCTGAATCATTCACTGTCACCTACATAGTGCACTACTAGTGCATGAGTGTTTACTGTTTTCATTTTGCATTATTGACACACTATTTTCCTAATTAATGTTGTACAGTTGCTTTGACACAATCTATCTTGTTAAAAGCGCTATATAAATAAAGATGACTTGAGTGACTGATTTCGCAGCTTCAGCATCTATTTATAGTACAGGGGGCATCCCAGCAAACAGGGGACGTCCCCAACACCCTCCTAACTCCGCATTAAGTCCCCCTAGTACCTCCCGCTTTATAACGTTCGCGCACGGACGTTCGGAGGACGTCTGCATTTGGTCCTCTTTTTGACGTTTGCTGGCGGACGTTTTGAGGACGTCCCGTTTTGGTTTTATTTGGCTCGGCTCGTGTTCATCTTCAGTTCTCTCTTCACAGCAGTTCAGTCAGTGTACTGTTGGAGTAAATGAATTACTCCGGGATATTGGTTTATTTGAACTCAGAGGGAGTGTCAGCCATGTTAAAAGTAGTTAACAGCTTAAGTCATTTTTGGATTAATGCTTATTGTTGACGCGAACCGTTTCAAACGATTCAGTTCGATTTGGTGAACTGGTTCAAGAAGATCCGGTTACATCGAGTGATTCGTTCGCGAAACGGATATCAAACTGGAGTGTTGTGAACGCGCTCATAACAGACCCGGAGAGAAGTCAATGCTGAATAAAAGACGTAGTTTTTGATATTTTTGGACCAAAATGTATTTTCGATGCTTCAATAAATTTCTAACGGACCCTCTGATGGTCACATGGACTACTTTGAAGATGTTTTTATTACCTTTCTGGATGTGGACAGTATACCGTACATACATTCTCAATGGAGGGACAGAAAGCTCTCTGACTAAATCTAAAATATCTTAAACTGTGTTCCGAAGATGAACGGAGGTCTCACGGGTTTGGAACGACATGAGGGTGAGTCATTAATGACATCATTTTGATTTTTGGGTGAACTATCCCTTTAAGATTAAAATATTGATACTAACACCCAAAAAACTTTAATTTTGATTTCATGGGGACTTTAAATAATGCCATCAGATGTGCAGTGTAAGAATCTCTGAAGCTCCTTTACAGACTGGGGAATAGGCCACTCCATGACAGCAGTTTCCTTTCCCTGGTCCATTTGGATTCCCTCATGGCTGATGTCGTAGCCGAAGAACTGTACCATGGGGTGATGGAACTCACACTTCTCCACTTTGAGGTACAGCTGGTGTTGTCGTAGCTTGTGGAGGACCTGCTTCACATGGTGGTGATGGTTGGCCAGGTTCCAGGAGTAGATCAGAATATCGTCGATGTAAACGATCACAGACTTGTGGAGGAACTCCCGGAACACCTCATTCATAAATCCCTGGAAGACGGATGGGGCGTTGGCAAGACCATACGGCATAACGAGGTACTTGTAGTGGCCGGACGGGGTAATGATGGCCGTCTTCCATTCATCGCCTTCCCGGATTCGGATAAGGTTGTATGCGCTCCGCAGGTCCAACATGGAGAAGATGCGGACCCCACGGAGTTCCTCCAGAGCCGCCGGGACCAGGGGAATTGAATGGTAGACCGGACGCCGAAGTACTGAAGTGAAGTTTGCTTTATACTTAGAAGGATTATTGAGTGCAGTTGCAGGTGATCATTACTCTGGTGATTGGTATCGGGGTTGATTGGGACCAGATGATGGTGATGATGGAGGTGGCTGTGAAGATCCTAAATAAACTACAAAACAAATTAATAAATAAACTATATGAATAATGCAGTACTGATTGACATCATTTAGTAGCCTATAGAAACTCTTAAATATATTTCCTGCCTTATTCTGTGATAAAAATGGGGAAAATGTGCTCATAGTAGCCTTTATAAACTGATCATAAAACTGTCATTAGGAAAATATTGAACAAAAATATTATAGCCCCTTGCTGCAGCTAACCTTACTTCCACAGGCTACAGACAGCAATATAAACAACAGCTGTGCATGCTCTCTTCACGCTGTTCTTGTATAATAATAATAATTTAATAATATAAGTATACAAGCAGACTACTCCACTGAGAACTCCCCTTACCTGCAGCCACGACGTTATAAAGTGTATCCCTGCATCCCAATGTGCATACTATCCACCCTATCTGCCCTAAATAGTATTGAAAATTACTAATATCACATAGGATTTAGGAGGGATAGTATGCACATTGGGATGCAGGCCAACAGTTGTTTTTTTTAGGGAAGTCATGGCCTAATGGTTATAGAGTCGGACTTGCAATCCAAGGGTTGTGAGTTCGAGTCTCGGACCGCCAGGAATTGTGTGTGTGTGTGAGTGTTCACTGCTGTGTGTGTGTGTGTGTGTGTGTGTGTGCACTTTGGATGGGTTAAAAGCAGAGCACGAATTCTGAGTATGGGTCACCGTACTTGGCTGTATGTCATGTCACTTTCACTTTCACTTTGTCTGAACGTGAGGGATCTTCCAGGATGAGATTGTCAGGTGAAAGGTCATCATCATGTGGATAATTTTATTTACGGCTAAATTATCATTCAGAAAACAAAAAAAAATAAAAATAAGGCAAAAAAACAAAAAAAGGCAACTAATTAAATAATAATAATAATAATTGCCTATACAAAAGGGCACTTTGGGCATCAAGGGGAAAAGGGGCAGGTGCTTCAGCATCCACCGCACCCCCCTCTGCACTATCCTGATTCTGAAGCCACGAGGCTTTCAGTAGAAATGCACTGGATTCATGTCCAAAAGTCTGTTCACTTGAGCGCCCTCTGCTGGTCAAACACATGAGTATGAAAGATTCTTTAATGGCTTCAATTCATTAATTAATAAAGCTCCTATTGCCATTAAGGTGTTTTTATTAGTTGTAGTAAGTATTTGTAATGACATGATGTGACGCAATGTGAGCAGGTGTGCTGTGGTTATAAAGTGAGAGAAATGTAACTCTTACATGCATATGAAAACGTGTGTACAATTTTTATGGCAATCAAATGTAATTCAAAATAATTATTACTCCGTAATTCACAAATTTGGTTTCAGTGCAAATAGGATTTTTTACTGCATAGATATCAGTAATATTTGAATTTACTGTACATGGAAGTGCATTAAACACACTGTAACTGCAGCAGTTTTTCATTGAGAATACAACACTAAATAGGAATTTTTACTGCATAGATATCAGTAATATTGGTGTTGTACTGCAATACAGTGTGTTTTTTAAAAGGATGGAATATTGCTAATCCTAACATATCATTAATTCACTGACTTACCTTGAATAACAGCAGCATGTAGTATGTTCCTGTCTCGTTCCTGCTCTGAACAGAAGCTCTGAAATTACTTTCATATCTGTATTTCTATAAAGGAATGTGCAAGTGTTTTACTTCAGAACTTTAACACATGGAACCGGTTCTCCAGGGTTCATTAAATGTAATTCAAATCAGTATGATCTGCATAGTGATTTTTATAGTACATATTGTCTTAAACCAGCTTTAAAGAATATCATCTTTAATGTTGCAGAAAAAAAGAAGTGCCGGTACTCCCATCCCAAAATCATTTTCACTTAGAACTTGGAAAATGAATGTGTATATAGTGCAACAAAATAAAAAAAAGAAAAGAAAAGAAAAGAAAGAAAGCAAGAAAGAAAGAAAGGGAGAACCACATCGCATTATCTACAACACACTGAGCCAGCATCCAATATAAAACACTCGTGCTTTGAGGCTAAAAACACACTGAAATGAACAATTTACTGACATTGACACATGACATACATCTAGATGTGAGTCATGTAGTTTTTCTTGATTACTAACACACAATTTCTGAAACAATTCACCACTGTTTGGACTGTAAAACACATTCTGAATAAATTCAAACTTCCTACAAACTTCTATGACTGAATCTATTCTCCAGTCAAAAAAATCCTTACATCGGTCAATATAAAACTGGCCTGATCACAAAAACCTAAAGTCACAAATACCTGCACTCTTAGGGCTATATTTACTAACACTTGCATATAGTTAGCAGACCTTTAATAGAGAACTAATATTTACTAAGTTACATTAAATTACAATTAAAATAAAACCAAATTAAAACTAACAGGATTTAGCTGGATTAAAAAAAGTAGTACAACAAAAAAATTATTAATTCAGCAGTGATTTATGTGCGCTAATGTGTTGCTAATTTGTTAGATAACAGGCAGCAAAGATCCCTATTCTGATAACAAAACCTTAGAAATAAAAACTGTGATATAATTTGGTCCACTTTGAGACTTTTTTAAGGATAAGGAATATTTCTAAAATTGAAAAATGTATTATAACAAATAGTTTTCACACTTTTAAACATGCGATTCAATTTTTCCTTTAACAATGAGTGTGTAAGGTCTATGGGTTTGTTGACAGTTCATTGTTTTATAATCAGTTATTTTGTTATTGTTTGATTTATGCTGTTGTTTCAATGCTCCTAAATGCTGTTTGGTTCATTGTTGATTTTCTGACACACAATTGTCTGAAACAATTATCAGTTCTGTTTACTCAATGGTTGTTTTAGTCATGTGCCCTGTCCCCATAACAAAAAACTTGTACAAACTTCCATCATGTCAAATAAATAGCCATGTAAAACCTCTACATCCCCTGTCAATTATGTTGTAACCTGCTGTTGGTGAGTCTAAAACCTGTTTCTGTCAAGTCTGGGTTCTCACTACGCTCACCTTCATTGGACTGTCTTTAGTCAAGTCTTTGTTTCTTGTTTGGATTATGTTTAGATGTTTTGGATTTCACCTTGTAAATAAACTGCACTTGGGTTCTCACTACGCTCGCCTTCATTGGACTGTCTTTACAGAATACACAACCTTACCATGAACCCAGCAGTTTCACGCCTCCTCTGTCTCCGTCAGGGGCAGCAGTGAGGACTAATGTGAGTGATGTGTTAGTGCTTACAAATGAGAACAGACTTCAATGATGCTGCTCTTAAGGACATTTTCCGTTTCGGACTAACAAAAGAAATATTTACATTTACATTTAATCATTTAGCAGACGCTTTTACCCAAAGCGACTTACAAATGAGAACAATAGGAGCAATCAGATCAGATCAAATATCAAGTTTGAGTTCCACTCAAATATCAAGTTTAATGCCACCACATACCCCACACTTGTCTCTACAGCAGTATATTGACTTTGCTTTGCGCATGAGTGGATCTGCTTTTACTGTTTGTCATGGAGGAGGAACATGTGTTACCCCAGGGCCTGCTCACATCACGCCTGCCAAGTCAAAGCCTACTCACGATTGGTTTTATCACGTCATTGTCATGTGATTGGCAGGCCACGCCTGAGTCTTGCCGTGTTGGCTGTAGTCATGTGCCCTGTTCCCTCATTGCTTTGTTCAATGTCAGTCGCCATTTCCATCATTGTCTGTATACTTCACCATGAGATGTCTTCTGTCCCCTGTCGTGCTATTGATGTTGCTCCTGACCGTGGTGATTCTAGTCCAGTGGCCCCAGATGTCAGGCGGCGGTGTCGTGCAGAACCTCAGAGGAGACGGTTCAAGCTGCAGAACCTCCCAAGGTGGTAGCACCCACCTTTGAACTCTTGTCTGGATTATGTCACGGATGTTTTGGAGGGCACCTTGTAAAAAAACCCTGCATGTTTTGCCACAGACAAGTGGTCTGTCCATGTCTCTGCTCCACCTTGGCTTCCTGCTCTGCCAGTGCCACTCCGTCCTGCTAGGCCTGCTCCACCATGGCTCCATACTGCTCTGGATCTGCTCCTCTGCCCAGGTCGCCCTCTACTCCATTGTCTGTCATTGCCTCCTGATCCGGATCCACCATTGCTCCACCCTCCAGGTCCTGTTCCTTTTCACGGGCCTAACCCTCCATCCCTCATTCACATTTAATCCTCAGCTCCCACCACCCTCCTGAATTTCTTGGGTTTAGTTTGTTTCAGATTCAGGAGAGAACAAAACAGTAAGGTCTGTTTTGGGTTTTGTTTCTTGTTCATTGTTTTCATGCCAGGGTTTTTTTTTTTTTTTGATTTATGCTAGACAAGAAAAAAGAAAAGGTAAGCCCTTTTATTCAGTGTGTTAAGTTCAGATTGGTTTATTGATCTTGTCTTTAGATGTTTTGTTTACTCAAAATGAGTTTTAGACTGTGCTTTCCCCATTGGTTTTGTTCATGTCATGTGTCCACTCAAATGTCTGTTATAATAGCCACCACATTTGCCATTGTCCCCTGTCTCTACAAACTTCGTTTCTTTGTTTGGATGAGTGGATGGATGTTTTGTGGATTACATCTTGTAAATAAACTGCACCCCAGGGTTGCTCACTATCTCGCCTTTAGTGGTCAACATCCTACAGAGTGTTACTCACTCTTGTGCACAAAGATGTAAAGTCGCAAAGACTAAGTCCCCAAATCAAAATAGATGGCTTTATAAAAGTTAAGACTCTGCCAAGCCCCACTAAAACCCTGTTCTAACATGCCACCACATCTCTCCTGTCACTATGTGGAAATATTTCCGTAATGCTGCCCAAATGTTCGCCATTTTGAGGAGTGGTTTGCAGTAACTGCAGTCCTGTTGAAGCAGTCATTTCAGGGAGATGCTATGTGCTATCTAGGCCAAACAATTTATTTGGCCTTCCGAAAGTATATGCAGAGGCGGCGCTTTCCATTACTTACCTCAGAACAGCACACCTTTTGCTGGAGAACCGTTTCGTGAACCGAGGAGAAGAGCACAAGGAGATTTCTACGACACTCTGGTGCTTCTGATCCTGTCACGGCCACGGATGTTTTGTTATTCAAAAAGTCCCTGCTATGACTTTGCAACATGCGGAGTTTTCTGTCCATGAGTGAGCTCCACACTTGGAGTCAGCTCTGTCTTAACCGTCCGTCCTGCTAGGCCTGCTGCCGCCATGAGCTTCATCACTGTGTCTGTCACGCGGGACTCTGCCAGAACTGTGGCCCTCTAAGGACTCCATTAACTTTTTTCATTTATTTTGAAAGAGGAAGCTCACGATTATGGAAAGGGGTGTTATATTTCTGACGAGTGCATGCACTGTTCACCCAATCAAAACAGAAAATACGTCCCTCTTCCAATAAGAACAGACTTCTCATAAAACAACTAGTTAAATAGAAGAATGGCATAGAGGACCTACAATAATGTACAGTAATGGGAAAATGTAAGTACTGTTAATTGAAAAATAATGTGTTTTTTGAACATTAAAGCATGTCAACATTTCTTTAGTTTGACTCCAAATACACAAAATCATGATTTTAAAAAGTTCATTGTGATCCCTTTAAAAATTAAAGCATGTCAAAATTCAGAGGTACAATTCAGGAAACATGCCAAAAGTCGCCAAGTGCCTTGTTCCCCAGAAGGTTTTAAAATGTCATGTTTATGTACCATCATTGTCTGTAATAAGTAACCATAATCTTTGCAAATTGTCACTCTATAATTTATAACACTGTGAGTCATTTTGGTGAGTCTAGTCAATTTCTGTAGTCTGTCAACATTTTAATACAAGTCATAGTCATTACGTGATTATGCACATTTAAGGTTTAAATCTGAATGAGCACTTGGTTGTCACTTGCTCGCCTTCAGTGGACTAAACTTTGCTGTGTTGAAAAATTTGGTACTGTAAAGAAGAAATCGCAAAGGAATTGGTCTCAAACAAAAGAGGTCTTCAAGTAGATGTGTACTAGCCACGCCCCCCAAAACTGAACTTGCCTTTAACTGAACAAATATATGAAAAAATCATGAAAAAACCTAAATATCAAGAAATGAATGTGTCTTTGTTCTACAATTCACAACAGTAGTGGAACTTGCCTTTATCTGAAGAATTATTGGTCATATTTATGAAAAAAGCTTGTGGCAACTGTTTTCTCTGAATAGCGGTCTTGTGAACACCAGCCTCAGTACAATAAAGGTAAGGTATTTCATCCTTAAACAGTTTTACAGTAGTAGAGCAGTTTTTGACTCAATCATGTGCTACGCTTATTTGCAATTTCAAATAATTTCTTGCAGTTCCAGTATACCTGTGACCGTATTTCCGTGTTTGTAACTATTTATTTTCTTCCTTTCTTTTCACAAATCTAAGAGGACACTTCACATTCTACAACACCTAAAAATGTATGTTGCTAACTTAAATGTTAACTTATTTTTTTACTTCTAGAACCCAGATTCGACAGAACTACACACCCATCTGAGGCCTACCTGTTTTACTTCATGATCACCCCAGATACTTCTACAATTAACCCGCTATGTAAGTTCTCATAGTTACACCTTAAAGAAGCACATCATTTTAGAAAAAATACCTGTGTATTTGCTAGTATATTACTGAGATACCTTTATAAAGATTAATGTTGATTACATACCTAGTTCAAACAAAAATGAAAAATGTGCCATTTAATCTCCCTCCTGTCATTCTATTCCATAAAAATTGTGCATCTTCATGACACGAATGAAGATTTATAACCCAAATCTCTGACACCCAAGAAACCATCAAATCAGTCTATATGAATGGAGCCGATTAATCTACATTTTGAGCCAAACTGTTCAGTGAATTGTAAGTAGCAGTTTCAGTTATATTTCCACTTGAACTCTGTTAGGCACGGTCTGATGAACTGTTCTTGATCCAGAACTCTTAGCTGAACACTGAACCGTGCTGTAGAACACCTGGAGTGACGTCGCTGCTCAGGGTTGGTCGTTTGTCTTTTGCCTAGCCACCAGTTTCTCTGTAGCTGGCCAACATGCTATCTGAGTGAAGTAAACAACTTAATAGTAAAATTAAAAGTAATATTTAATCTTTCATAACATGGGTGCTATTTACATCAGGTACAATATCTTAACTATTTCATTAATAAGGCAATGACAAGTTTGTTGCATTCAAAAGACCTCTGTTAACATCCCAACAGTGAAAAATTAAACTACATCCGTATTGTCACAGCATGGAATGGTTAAGCATTGAGAATTAAGAATGGTTTGGCCTGACAGTGGAAAAGCGGCTCAAGTCTTCAAAAGAGACATGATTGCTATATGATCAACTGTATAAAGTTTTGGGTAAATAGACCTTCAGTTAAAGGACAGAAATTTCTCAGATTTCACTGAAAATGTCTTTATTTGTGTTCTGAAAATAAACAGAAGACATGGGTGAGTAAATGATGACATGAATTTCAAGTTTGGGTGAACTTTAGGCAGGACAGATAACACTGAAAACTGATCATCCTCATTTCCCTGCTAATATTGTGTTTATTTGGTTTTATACAGGTGTCTGATGTTGATGCGGTCTGGGCACTAGTATCTGCTGGCTTGCTGACTATCACTGAAGATGAAGTACTTTTCCAAATCTTCTCTGCCTTGACCCCATGTCTTCTGCCATCATTGTTCAGTGTAGTACTGCAAAGAACAGTCTCCAGGGTCTACCTCCAACATCTGCTTCCGGACCGCCATGTGCTACGTTTGGATTACTGGTACATGTGGATTACCCTGATACTGTGAAGAACACTTACAATATGATGCTTGACTTGGGACAGAAAAAAAAAACATTGGCAACTTGTGTGGCCAACTCATTGCCATTCTTAATCTCATCATACTGCTACCTCTGCTGTTTAGCATAAACAAAAGCAGACTGTTTTTGCTTTGTTTCAAAATGTTTGTAATACAAGTTAAAAGTGCATTAAAAAATATATTATCTTTAACTTTGAACTGACACTACCTTTGATTTATGGGTAATTATGTGTGTGAAGAATAGTACATTGTTGTCATGAATTTGTAATGGATGTTTGAAGCATTTAAGTTACTGGAGTAACGGTAACTTTTTTGTTGTTGTTGTTGTTGTTGTTGTTTTTTTTTTTTTTTTTTTTTTTTTTTTTTTTTTTTTTTTAAGGCAATCGGTTAAAACTAGATTGCTGTTCAAGTAAATACAACTTAGAAATTCCAAGTTGCAGGAAATGTTACTCGAGTTATCTCAACTTAAATGAGTTGTTTGAAACACACACATACTGTAGTATATTGTACTTAAACATTTAGTTGTTGAAAATAGTGATTCTGAGTTACCAACACTAAATAAACCTTTGTTAATACAAATTACTATTTTTATTTCACTTTACTTGTTTTTTTCAAGACAATTGGTTTACATGTTTTTTTTTTAAGTAAGGTTTACTAATTAGAATTTACAGTGCAGACAACTTCCCTGCCCAGTGAACACTAGTGAGATCATTTCAGAACACTGTAACAAAAAGCTCTTATTGGGATTCAGGAATTATTTGGCAGCTCAATGTTTTAGTATACAACATAAATGAAAAATGCAGAAAGAATAAAATACAACAATAAGCTTTATGAAACATCAATTTTCATTACACTAAGTGATCTTACAGTAGATGAACATATAAGAGAAGTAAGGTTAAAAAAACAAAAGAACTACATATCAAACAGGAATGTAACATAATACAGTATACTGTTGATTACTGTACATAAATAAATTGGACACATTTCATTACAGTAGTATTAGTACAAAAAGAAATTTCTTGGTCATCGGTCAAAACACTTTCTTTACCTCCCTTAGGCAGTTGTCTTTCAGACTCAGTTCTGCAAAAACACTGGTAAAAAAAAAAAAAAAAAAAAAATACATTTGACCGTCACAAGTTTGAGTGTGTACAACATCTCATACTGGAGAATGAAGAGTGAAACTGTTACTATAGTTACTATACTGTACTACACTGTGTGGTTCTTTCAGCTGTCTCTCCAGTGCTAGGATGCATTTTTAAAGCAGTCACCTGTGCTCCTTTTTATACTATCCTGAGATTCTGACTGGTGTGTCATCAGTTTTGCTACTGAATGCTTGCTTATGGATAATTGTGTTATTTGAGTTCACACTGTGACACTAGAGTTAATTATTTGATATGTTTGTTGTTTATGAATGAGAACATAAAATAGCTGTAAAATAGGCACTTCTAAATAATATTGTATGTTCATTGATTAGCTATATTGCAGTGTAATTTTAATTTTACCCGTCATATTTTCATCAACATTCTGAAGATTATGAAATATTCTGGGATTTGGAGGTGCTAAAATGTTATAACATACAGGTTTTTTCTTCTTTTTCTCAGTAACATATAGCACTTAAGACATTTGAGAAAATCACAAAAACAAATTTCAAAAAATAACACACACAACATCGCAAAACGTAACTCAGACAACATGGCACAGGCGTCACGTAGCTTCTAATGCGAGAAGGGGGGCGACGAAAGTGTCACGTTTCTTAACACACGTCAAAGTACGCGACAATCGACACGACTGATCACTTAATTAGCAAAGTAAATGCATAAATCACACCTCATAGTGCATCGAGGGCACATAGCGGCTGCAAAGGGGGCACTCGCGAGCACACTTCTGAAAGCTAAAATGATGAACAGGACACCCTACAGTCTCGTGCACTTAAATGGACACGAGCACGTGGTGGCCAATGTAAGTCTGCAAGACCCCAAGTGCACATTAAGTGTGTCACTTGGGACAGGGCCAAACGCGCTGAAGGTGAGCGATCTCTGTGTGCTGAGCTTTAATTAAAGTGTCCTTTAATTCACTAAATCTTGACTGTTTTGTGTGATTGTGTTTGCTGAATAAACGCACTTACTCAACCGCTGTTGTTTTAATAGAGAAGCAATATTGCCATTTGGAACTATTGGAATAACTATCAGGAATTTTACTGTTAAAATAAGTTTTGTTTGTTTTTTTGCCGGTTTTCATAATGTAGACGAGAGTGCATATCTAGCCTGAAATAAATCAGTACACTAGATGAGGTCAAATAAACCACATGTATGAGTCCACTTTCTGTTGATTTTTGCTTATTGGTGAAAGTGTAATAACTAAAATGCATTTCTCTAATGACAACAATCTTTTCGATTATAATTTTTTTAAACCAGTTTACAACATGATGAGAATGTGACTAACCGTTTTCATTGACTAAAACTAGACTCAAATGCTCAGACATTTAGTCAAATAAAACATGACAGAGCAAAAACAGGACAATGTTTATTAAATATGATAACTAAAAAGTACATTTGACACCAGGACTAAGAATAAGACTACATTAAATATGGGGAACAAAATTAAACTAAATGGAGGTAGGGTGTGACTCATAACGCATTTGATGTTTATGACTTTTTTACTGCATGTTGTCATTTGTAAATATTGTAGATTTATAGGTGTGTGAGGTCATTTGTGTGTTCAGATTAAATTGCGTGTCAAAAGTACAAACTAACTGAAGTTTAGATTGTATGCACTATTGATCACAAATGATCATTCAGTCAGTCTGAACTTATGTGAAAAATGAAAGTATTATTTGTGTCATAACAAAAACAATAGAAACCATTACATTTTATGGGTTTCCACTACAAATACTAATAAAACATTACAAACCATCAACTATTAACATTTGAAACCATTTAAAAAATGGTCTCCTGTAGTGTTTTGAGACATATTCCATAAGGATTTAGTGGTTTTAACAAGTCACAAATAAAAGGTGACAAATTACCTGTAGAGACCAACAGGGCCCATTACAGTTTCCATTAAAACCAATACAATTTCCATTAGAACCAGTTAAATTCCGTAATGGTTTCTATAGTTTTCTTTTTTCAGCAGGGTGGATCGTGTCAAACCTCTTCGCAGATGAATGAAGGTGTGTTTCCAGCAGACGGCAGCAGACGGCAGCTGGTCGTGTTTCTAGGTTCGTATCTTCTTCACAGCTGCTCTCAACAGGCATTTGCCTCTGGCTTCTTCAAAATGTTCTTCAGAACTTGAGTTTTAATCTCACCGCAAACACTCTCCAGCTGAACCCTTGTTCTTTCCCCACACTGTGAGAACTTGATGTTTGAAAGGTAAACTATCCATTAAAAAAAAAAAAGTATTTCTCAAATCTGACACTTAATAACACGAAAGTGTGCGATGACACATTTTTCAATATACGGGTTGCATGAATGTACTTACATATGAATAGATTGTAGGAAATTATACAATAATTTTCCCATCCAAAAACATGGGTAAATCAACACCTTAACAGTATACTGTATGGGGTAAATCAACAAAACAGCAGTGTTCTCAACTCCCAGTCCTCGGGATGCTCTGCACATTTTGTTTGTCTCCCTTATTTATCGCACACCTGATTCAGATCTCAGCTTATTAGAGAGATCCATGAACTGACTGAGTGTGTTTTCCAACACCTTAACAGTATACTTTCAAACTCAAATAAACTATAAATGAAAAAGAAAAGAACCTTAACAGTGTACTTTCAAACTCAAATGTTGGAGAAATTCACAAGAAAGTGAACCGAAAAACTCTAGTTGTGATCAACAAGCTGTTCGCACCAATTTTCACTGACTGTTTAGTCTCTGTTCTCCTGAAGATTTTTAAAATCAAATAGTGCTGCCCTACACATTACATTTCTCACGATTGTCAGCTGGAATGCCCATAATCTCCAGTAGAGGGCACTCCACTCAGGACTCTTGCATTTGGTGTCTGAACTCCATTTCCCATAATCCTGTGCTTATGGCTAATCACCACCAGGTGTTCCCCATTACCACTCCTCTATATATAATGTGTTTGGACTCTCAGTGATGGTGAAGTCTTGTTTAGCCCAATCTGACATTTCCAAGCATTTTCCTTGTATTTGTTCCTGTCGTGTTTTATCTCGGATTGTTTGTACTGCCTGTGATTCTCTGCTGCCTGCCCCTTTGACCACTGCTCTTGTTTTTTGACTCTGTTTATGCTGATTGCTGCCTGCCCCGACCTCTGCCTGGAATACGTCTGTCTCTGGATTATCTGTGTTATCCCTGATGCTGGTGATTGATCTTGTCTGTTTCTGACCGTGATTAATAAAAGCTGCAAATGGATCCGCTCACCTTTGACTCCTTGTTACAGAAGACTTCGCCCTACCAGGATCCAGCAGCCCGGTACTCTCTCGTCAACCGAGATACCTGTTCCCACCTCTGTGTCAGCGTATCACCTATCCAGCTCAACCATAGATCCAGTCGACCAGCTACTGCGGCAAGAAGATTGGTCTATTGAGGATTACATACAGCAGTTCTGTGAGTTGTCTTAAGTACCACTGTACGATGAGATTTTGTTTAAGGACTTGTTCCATTTTGGACTTGATGAACCCATTAAATCGCAGTTACCTGGAGGGGAATTTAATGGCAGGTTGCGGGACATCATGGACTATGCTCTTTTGTTGTGTGGCTCTCCGTTCACTGTGGGTGAGGCAGAGGACGGTGTTGAAACCCCAATTTTTTTTTTTCTTTTGGGGGGGGGGGGCAACATTGTCAAGCGCCGATAGCAGCAGAGCTTGAACCACCAGAGCCACTGCACAAGATGGCCACCAATCCTGAGCTCGCTCCTTGTGAGCACCCTCCAGAGCCTGCTCCTCGCATGCACCCTCTAGAGGGAGTTTGGGTCATGGCACTTCCTCCAGAAATGGCAGCCACAGCTGACCTTCACAAGTCAAGCCACTGCTGAACTTCCAGAGTCTCGTCACGTCACAACAGATCATCCAGGGTCACATCACTTCACAGCTGATCTTCCAGAGGCTCATGGCATCTTGTCTGTTGCACCCAGAGCCTGGAGGTCAGCTCTTCAGTATCCCAGACTGGCATCCAGCATGGAGGATCCACCGCTGCTGTCAGTAAGAGCAGCTGGTATCCCTAAACTAGTGCGCTCAGTCCCTCCTGTTCAGGAACTCATTCCCTTGCCTGCAGCATTTCCCATGTGGGGGATTGCTTTGTTGCGTTTGGGCTGCGTATAACACCACAGAACTGCCTGAGGTGGGGACGTCCATTGTAATGTCTCCAGAGGTGGTGGCTGATGCTACAGAACCTCTTGGGGTAATGACACTCGCTGCTGTCTTCTCTGAAGCGATGGCACTCGCTGCAGTTTCTCCAGAGGTGGCGGCACATGCTGCAGAACCTTACGAAATGGAGGTGCTTGCTTCAGCTCCTTGTATGGTGGTGGCGCCCAGCAATGTTCTCTCAGCCTGTTGTGTTGCTGTCAAAGAGACTGTTACTGCTGTGGAACCTCCAGAGGTGGCGGCAACTGCTGCAGAACCTTCGGAGGTGTCTGTACTATCCACTTACGAATCCTCGTCCTGTCCTGTCATAGCTATGGTGGCCGTCTTTGAACTCACTGCCTGTCTTGTTACGGCCACGGAGATAATCCACAAACTCACTGCCTGTCCTGTCATGGCTATGGAGGCCATCTGTGAACTTTCTACCCGTCTTATGGCCACGGAGGCCGCCATTAATCTGTTTATGTTCTGTTACAGTCCTACCTGACCAGACTTGCTCTCCTGTGCCATCGACTCCACTGTGGTGGTCCTCTGCTCCACCCTGGTGGGCTCCTGCCTCGCCAGTCTCAACCTGGCTCTCTGCTTTGCCTGCTCCTCACTGGAGCTCTTCGGCCCCGCCTTGGCACCCTGCTCTGCCTCCCTCCCCGTCCATCCACTTCCACATGGACCTGGCCCTCCATCCCTCCCCCTGTTCTGCCTCTGCTCCACCTCCCACCTGAACTTTGGTCTGTTCTCAGTTAGGAGCGTCTGAAAGCCCCTTTGACCACTGCTCTTGTTTTTCAACTCTGTTTATGCTGATTGCTGCCTGCCCCGACCTCTGCCTGGAATACGTCTGTCTCTGGATTTTGTTATCCCTGATGCTGGTGATCTTGTCTGTTTCTGACCGTGATTAATAAAAGCTGCAAATGGATCTGCTCACCTTTGACTCCTTGTTACAACATTCCTGCTTTGTGTGTATATATAGTGTAGTTGTCATTCCGGTATTAATGCAATTTTATTGGCATACTAAAGTTTTACAATGCTAGAGCATTAGAGGCATTATAGAAAAATACTGTCAAAAACCTTCCAGTTAATGTAAATTTGTGCAACAACATTTAATCAATAGTGAGTAGAGAGCACTCTTGCAGGACCCACTTTATATACGTCATTTAAATGTATCTATTTTGATACATTATTGGAGTGTTTTACAATAAAAATACTAATTCAGCCTTTCTGCTTCATAATATTTAATTCAATATGTTGCTTGCCATTTCTTTGTAATTATTTGTGAAATTTACTTGCGACATCTAAATGAAAATGGTTTTAAAGTAAATCCTACACCAGATTCTTTTCAGTGTATTAAGTACTTACATTACTCAAATTAATAATTCGATGCAATGCACTTATTGTGAACAGTAGTTAAAGCCACCTAATATCTCACCAACTTGATCCGAGCAGCTGAGTCTTTAGTCATCTTCAAGAATCTCTTCCATCTACACATGACATTCATAATAAATTTATTATGAATTTATAATAAAATTTAAAAAACAACAGAAAAATTTATAATAAAATTTAAAAAACAACAGAAATACAGACAAACAAAAAAACATTGCTACTTGTAGTGTGTTAGACTAACTGGGACTTGTCACAACACATAGGTTTCTTTTTTTTTTTTGGTTTGATTGCTTCTATTGTTACTTTGGATAAAACCGTCTGCTAAATGATTAAATTTAAATTTAATATAAAGTGGGACCGTTCGCATACTATGAATTTGTGCTAGAAGTACCATCCATCCACACAAATAGCTGAACCTGATAATAACATGGCTGTAATTTAGTTTAAAATATCTGGACTTAAATTAAATCAAACTGTTAAATTAAAATGGAAAATGAAAAGCTCTTCACACAAATGTTTTATGGCTATGTGATTCATTCTTCGGTGATTGTGTCCCACTGCTAGCCTTCCTCTGTCTGTCTCAAGATGTAAGGAGCTTTATTGTCTTCCAGCTTAAAGTAAAGCTTTACATTACTAAACAAACATGATATAGATACATACACATCTACACACAATCTGTGTCATGTTCTCTTTCTTTGTCTGTCTGTGTATGAGTGTGAGAGAAAACGCACATCTGTGTGTCTGTGGGAACCTGGAAAGCTGCTCACCTAGATATGAATAGTTGTTTAGTGTTTGAGAATGTGTGTTTGCGTGTGTGTGTGTGTGTGTGTGTGTTTGCGTGTGTGTGAGTGTGCTTGTTGGCGCCAGGGCTCTTTAACAATCAAAGCAAAGGGGCGTGTGCAGGGAGGAAGTCTCTAGCTGAAAATACAGGTGTGCTTGACAATCAAAGGCTGTTCTCTGAACACTAAACACACGGCACCGCAGAGGGGGAGGCTCGTCTGAGTGTGTGTGTGTGTGTGTGTGTGACTGCTACACGTATCTTGTCGGCCCGTAGGATTTCCTGGATTTCCATTGACAAACATGCTGCTGGAAATCTGTTATTCGGAAGCTACTGCAGCGTGTAAATATGATCTTAGGAGGAGGAAGTACCCTTCAGCCAACACAAACAAAAAAATCTATGAAATTAGCCTTATGCGCTCACTTAACCTGCAGTAACCAAACCCTGTCTGAGATTCCCTAAGACTTCATCCAGTCCAGCCGTCTGCTCTTATGTGTCCTCACTGAAATGAACACATATCATATTCTTTATCAAGTCCATTATAATGAGCCAGACTAACACTAACTCTATTAGAAAACTGAGAATCCTTATGAACAGTTTCTATGTTTGAGGGCGTCATATGGAAGGAAAGACACATTCAAAATCGTTTTTTCATGCATTGGTCAATTTTGAGATTTTTGGGATTGGTTTTCATGAAGTGTTTTTTTTTTCTTTTTTTCTAGTGACAAGAAAACAACAAAAGTCTATAGATTTCAGTTCCAGTTTCTTTTAAGGCAGTGATCATTTTCTCCACTTCAGCAGCACTTATTCCTATATATACTCTGAAGGTTTGTTCATTTATCATTCACATTGTAATCCTAGAAAACTTGGTGAAAATGTCTCTTGACAGAATTTTCTGATTTATGGAGTGATAAAAATATATAATATATACAATGTAATATTTTTCAAACTGAATTTATCCAGTGTTCAGATTTATTGCTGGAAATGTATGCAGATCAGAGTACATTTGTTTAATTTGGTTAAGTTTAGTTTATTGATTAAAGGGGTCATTGGATGCAAAATTCACTTTTGTTGTTGTTTGAACACAAATGTGTGTTAGGAGTGTGTAAACATCCATCCTATAATGTTAAAAATCTTGTTAGGTTCCCTTTTTTAAATTCCAAAATCATTCTGTTCTGAGATTCCTGTCAGAGTGATTCAGCTTCATCTGTCCCACCATTGTGTCGCCTCCGGTGTAGGGAAATGACAAGAATGTCTCTGATTAAGCAATGAGACATCTGAGCCACTATAAGGATTAATTTTTTTCAAGAATCTTTGCAAATCGCCTTTCCTAATCTACCGATGCTAGTTAGCCAGATTCACGGCTGAATTTTACAGTCTGCTCGTCACCCCACAGAAGAGAGGGGCGGGGTCAGCAGAGCTCATTAGCATTTAAAGCAACATGGACTAGAACCGCGTGCTGAAAACAGAGCAGATTTTGAAAGGGTAAAAAAAGGTGTTGTTTTACACTACCATTAAGAAATTTTAACCAAAGTATGTTATAGACTTTTCATTAAGACCCTAAATAATCATATCAACTTACCCTTTTAATAAAGCAAATTTAAAAACAAGAGATGTTGAAACCAAAGTGCTGCACAGGAAATATACAACAGAATTAAAACTAAATAAAAGACTAGACAATATACAGTGAAAATGTACACCCTCAGGAAGAAGTAAAATATAAAAAATGAAAATAGGTCTTAATAGAGGATTTGAACATAGAAATAGAAGGATTAGATCTAATAGATTATCTGTATAATATTAATATTAGATATCTGTTCCATCTTTATCTGACCTTCTAACTCTAGCACTTTCTATTCTATTTTAATTCTTCTTTATCTATTTATCTTTTTTAATTAAAAATTAGCTTTCTATTTTTTCTATTCTATCTACTTGTTTTCTTTGTGTGTGTATATAAAAACCTTGCTACGTGTACTGCATTAGGCTAACCGAGACTTGTCATTTGCACTTACATATTGTTGCTCTTTTGTTAGTTTTTGATTGCTTCTATTGTCCTCATTTGTAACTTGCTTTGGATAAAAGCATCTGCCAAATGAGTAAATGTAATATAGAGAGGAATACGATTCCAGAGCCAAGGAGCAGCCACTGAGAAAGCCTTATCGCCTTTAGACTTAAAACTAGAGAGAGTGAGGAACTGAGAATAGAAATTGACTATGATCTTCGAGTCTTGATGCAGTATACAGGGTGAGAAGATCACACATATATTGAGGAGCAGTAAAAACGGCAAAATGTTAAGATCAACACAGAACATAACCGGTGTAAAAAAAGTGATGTGACATACAGCCATACTCAGAACTGGTGCTCTGCATTTAATCCATCCAAGGTGCACACACACACACCGTGAACACACACCCGGAGCAGTGGGTATCATTTATGCTGTGGCGCCCGGGGAGCAGTTGGGGGTTCGGTATCTTGTTCAAGGACACCTCAGTCGTGGTGTTGTTACCGGCCCGAGACTCGAACCCACAACCTTAGGGTTAGGAGTCAAACTCTCTAACCACTAGGCCAGGACTTCCCATGTGCATGTGCTCATGTTTTCTATTCCCGGTCAGTAATCTGTCTGCCGCATTTTGAACCATCTGCAAGTGATCTAAAGCTGATTTAGGCAAACCCAGATAAAGTGAATAACAGCAATCCAGACTTGATGTTATGAAAGCATGTGATCCTGTGGTGTTCCTGTGGCTCAGTGGTAGTGCATTGTGTTAGCAGCACAAAAGGTTGTGGGTTCAATTAGGAAAAAAAAAAAATGTATAGCCTGAATGCACTGCTAAATGCATAAATGTAAATGAATAACGGTTTCAAGATCCTTCTTAGGAAGCATCATCTCAAGTCTTGCAATAGATCTTAACTAAAAAAAAAAATAAAAAAAAATGGCTTTTCACATCAGTGCTAATCTGTTTATTAAAACACAGAGTTGGATAAACAATAACACGAAGTGTTTGACACGGTCACGTACATTATAAGAGAGGGGACCAGTGTCAGAGGTCAAACCGAAAGGGCCAAAGATGATTGTTTCAGTTTTGACATTATTTACTGTAAAAAATTCATAGCATCCAGCATTTTATGTCATGCAGACAATCAAACAAACTGAACACATAACAGCTGTTTAATGGGAAGATAAAGCTGAGTGTGGTCGGCATAGAAATTATAAGATAAGTTGTCTCTAAATAATATCACCTAGCGTAAGCACATATAACACAAAAAGAAGAGGACCCAAAATGGAACCCTGTGGAACATTATAAGAGATTTGTGCACAAGATGAGAAGCATTCCTCTACATTAACAGAAAAGTACCCTCCTTAAGGTAAGAGCCCAGACAGTAACCAGTGTAGGCCCAGATCGTTCCTGGAGACCAGACTAAAAATAATCAAAAACACCAAAAAATGTTATGCTTAAGTAAGATGAAATCTGAGAGTAGACAACTTTTTCAAGACTTAAGATAAAAGGTTTAAAACTGGGTCTGTAATTATTCATGACATGCTGATCAAGATGATGCTTTTTCAACAGTTTGTACTATAGCATGTTAAAAACTTTATATTGTATATATATATATATATATATATATATATATATATATATATATATATATATATATATATATATATATATATATATAATATATATATATATGTCCAGGCAGGTCTATTGCAATGCTCTCTAAACAGGTCTTCCAGCTATTTCTATCAAACCTCTGCAACTAATACAGAATACAGCTTCAAGATTAATCTCTAGCGAGCAGAAAAGAGAACATGTCATGCCTCTGTTCATCAGTTTGCACTGGCTATCAATAGCTGCTTACATAAAATTCAAGGAATTGATGCTTGCCTATATAAAACAACCACTGGCTCTGCACCTCTTTACCTAAATTCACTAATTCAAGCTTTTGTTCCCCCCGATTGAAACTTGTGTTCTGCAAGTGGACTGCGCATTGTAGTGTCATCACAAAGAGGCACAAAATGACTTTTACTGACTTTCACCTTAACTGTTCCCTGCTGGTGGAATGACCTGCCCAACTTAATCCGAGCAGTTTAGTCCTTGGCCATCTTCAAGACACAGCTAAAGACATATCTCTTCCATTTATATTTGACCCTCTAACACTAGTTATTTTTCCATTCTGTCTACTTTTAATTATCATAAAAGATAACAATAAATTGACACTCGAACACTAGCTCTATGTATTCTATTCCTTTTCTATCTACTTTTAATATTTTATATAAATAAGCCTTGCTTCATGTACTGTGTTAGACTAACCAGGACTTGTCACAACACTTAAATATTATTGCTCTTTTGTTGGTTTGATTGCTTCTATTGCCCTCATTTGTAAGTTGCTTTGGATAAAAGCATCTGATAAATGATTAAATGTAAATGGGAATATATAAATGATAAAAGTTGCTACTATTATTACTACTAATTATATACTCATTTTATTTTATTTTTTTAATAATAAAACCACATTTTATTTGAATAGCAGAACAACCCCCTGGACAACAACCAATCTGGCTTCAAAAGTGGCCACTAAACTGAGAATGCACTGCTCTCAGTCACTGAAGCCCTGAGACTGGCAAGAGCAGCTTCCAAATCCTCAGTACTCATCTTGCTGGATCTGTCTGCTGCTTTTGACATGTTAACCACCAAATCCTCCTGTTCACCCTCATGAAGATGGGCATCTCAGGAACCGCACTTTAGTGGTTCAGGTCTTACCTCTCAGGTAGGTTCTTCAGGGTGTCTTGGAGGGGTGAGGTTTCTAGGTCACAACTTCTTGCTACTGGGTTTCCTCAAGGCTCAGTACTTGGACCGCTTCTCTTCTCCATCTGCATGATGTCATTAGGATTTGTAATTCAGAAGCATGGCTTTTCCTATCACTGCTATGTTGATGACACTCAACTCTACTTCTCATTCCAACTAGATTATCTGACGGTAGATGCTTGCATTGCAGCTTGTCTGACAGACATTTCTGGCTGGATGAAGGAAGATCATCTTCAACTTGCTAAAACAGAACACAGTCCCTCCAGAATTTTGTGATTGCTGAATTTATCGCAAAATCAAGCAAACCCTGCAATTTTCTCAAAAGCTCGCAAATTTTCGTAATTGCCTCAAATTTTTGAAATCTTGTGAGAAGCATTCAAATTCAGGGCAGAATTCTGTTAAAGCTGATATCAGAACAAACGCCACTGATGTGGAAACCAGGAAAAACATTGTTCAATAAACACAAATCACCCCCATTCACCATGGATTTAACATAGTAAAACTACAGGAACAACTTGTGGCAGAAATGGTCTAATGTTTTTGAGTGTTTTTAAATGCTTCACACAACTTTTCCCAGCACTTCAAAGCTTTAAGTATTACCGAATTTGAAAGTTATTTTTAACGTGACGATATTTGTTCATCCTTCATAGTTTGCCCCCATGTATAAAACTAAAAGTTTCATAATGTAGGAAAGCAAACAATTATTTAAAAATAAAAAAGATATTAAATAAACAACTAGTAAATGGCTGCAGAGAAGTACTTATAGGCCATTTACAGTCCCTAATATATATATTATAATTTGTATTCATTAAAATATATTTAGACATTATGAATGACAGTAATAAAAGTACATTTTATCAGATGTAATATATTTATTACATCTGTAAGACGTCTGCTAAAGATCTGGGAATAAAAGCTAAAGATCAAAGAATCTACTGTGTACTCTGATAAACGACTCAGAAACAGTTTTACATGCATTGTAATAAATGTCTATTTGACATCTGATAGGAAACATGAGATGTACTGTAGATGAACAAGCACTCTTAATACATCTTGCACATGTAAATGCAGACATCAAATAGACATCTCCAAGATGTACCTGTGCGATTAGAGTGCTTTACTGTCAGGTGCTGGAGCCACCTTCTGTAGAACTTAATGGCACTGGTGCTGGTGTCCTCAAACGTTAGTCTGGAGACCTACAGTGGTTTTATAAAGTCAGAAGAGTCATAACAGTGTTAGAAGAATGTTGTGTGTGGTATATTTTCACTGCAAAACAATAAGAAATGCCGCAAATATTACCACAAATTTTGAGAAAACCCGCAGCAAAATCAGTCATTTTAGGCCACAAAAATCAGTAAAAATTTCTGCGAAATCCTGGAGGGACTGACCAGAACAGCTCGTGGTCTCAACCAAACCAGCAATTCATCACAACTTCTCTAAACAGCCAAGTTTGTCAACAATAACTCCTTCCAGGACAGCCAGGAGCCTTGGAGTTGTTATTGATGATCAATTAAAGGGGTCATATGATGCGATTTCAGTTTTTCCTTTCTCCTTGGAGTGTTACAAGCTCTTGGTGCATAAAGAAGATCTGTTAAGTTGCAAAGACTAAAGTCTCAAATCCAAAGAGATATTCTTTATAGAAGTTAAAACTCTGCCACACCACCCTAAAATGTCTCATTCAAACACGCCCCCACATCTCTATGTCACTGTGTGGAAATATTTGCCGCCCAAATGTTCACACATAGAGAGAAGGAGTGGTTTCAGTAGCACAGTTAGTGTTGAAGCAGCATGTCAGGGAGATACTGTGTGTATCTAGGAGAAAGCAAAAGCACTTTATTTGGCATTTAGGAATCTTTAAGATTATTTACAACAGAACAGCAACGCATTTTATGGACAACCGTTTCGTGAACCGAGGAGAGGAGGTCATTCTGACTTTACTACGACAATCTTTTTTTTGAACATTAAAGCATGTCAACATATTCTGTTACTCCAAATACATAAAATAATGACCTTTAAAAAAGGATCATATGACCTCTTTAAGCTTCACAGACCATATTGCTACAATGGCCTGGTCCTGCAGATTTGCCTTATACAACATTAGGAAGATTAGACCCTTTCTATCAGAGCAGGCCACATGACTTTTTGTACAAGCTCTTGTTCTCTCCAGACTGGACTATTGTAATGTTCTCTTGGCAGGCCTTCCTGCATGTACTATCAAGCCTCTGCAACTGATCCAGATTGCAGCAGCGAGAGTTGTCTTCAACGAGCCGAAGAAAGCACACAATACACCTCTCGTCACCAGTTTGCACTGGCTGCCAGTAGCCGCTCACATTACATTCATGCTACTGATGTTTGCCTACAAGACAACCACTGGTGCTGCACAATATACCTAAACTCACTAGTTCAGACCAGTGTTCTACCAGTGAACGACACCTCATGCTGTCATCCCAAAGAGGCACCTGTGCCCAGTTGGGGAACGACCTGCCGATCTCAATCTGAGCTGCTGAGTCTTTAGCCATTTTCAAAAAATGTCTAAAGACGTATTTTTTGTCAGCACCTGAGCAATTAATACTGGCACTTACCTATTCTATTCTATTCTATTCTATTCTATTCTATTCTATTCTATTCTATTCTATTCGTTTTTTTTTTTTTTTCAAATTTACATAAAAACGACACCAACACTATCTCTACTCCCCCATACCAACCAACACTCTCCACAACACTAATACACTTTATCTCTCTCGTTGGCCTGATTGCTTCTATCGTTCTCCTCATTTGTAAGTCACTTTAGATAAAAGTGTCTGCTAAATGATTAAATGTAAATGTATAGCAACTTTTGTGCATTAAAAGTGCTGGACAGGTTAGAATATAATACGTGAATTAAACTTTATAAATTCTGAACTGTACAAGACTAAAATAATAAAACAAAACAATAAATCAAGCATAAAATAAAAATACACTGAAGGAAGACTTACACTCTCTGCGGTGGGAAAATATTTGTTTTTGGGGGGGAGGGGGGTGATTTCCTGTCTGTCTTTCAGGTAGTTTGAGGTCTCGCACTGACATGTTGAGACGCATGCGACCAGCCGCTCTGACTGTTTGTCTGTGAGAGTGTGTGTGTGTGTGTGTGTGTGTGTGTGTGCGGCAGAGACAGTGCTGAATCAATGAAAGTGTGCATGAATGAACTGTGTTTGTGTGTGTGTGTGTGTGTGTGTGTGTGTGAGAGAGAGAGAGAGAGAGAGAGAGAGGTGTGGCTCTCACTGTCATAAACTCGTGCAGCCTTCAGAGTGGCGTCACATTCATCAGGAGACACTGAGCAGGTAAAACTCTCATCAGTCATTTCATTATTATATTGCATGAATGTTATTATAATGGTGTTTATGTGTGAGTGTGTGTACCAACTTAAGCTTTGATTTCAGTTCAAGATTCAAGTCTTTTCTACATTGTTAATGTGATAAGAATTAAACAGTAAAACTCTCGATACTGATGCACGAGTTCACCGTCATCATCATGAGCTGATATGATGTTAGTGCAGTCGATGACAGCAGATATTCTCACAGAATCACATGCTGAAGTCTCTCTGTGTGTGTACAGACGGGGCTACATGTTGTAAAGCATCTTGTGAAGACATTAAAAGAGCTCTTCACTATTTGAAAGACTCGGAAACAGACCAAATATGTTCTGCTGAAATCTCCTGCCGTCAACAGGTTTGTGTGAGTGTTACATTCAGTACAGTTAGTCAATATTATCTTAGTATGAAAACCATTGAGTCTATGAGACATGTGTGTGTGTGTGTGTGTGTGTGTGTGTGTGAGATTGTGGGAAGTTGTGGATTTTTGCCAGACTGCATGTGTTTGTCTGTTTTCAGAGAAGTTCTGGCAGACAGTTAAACCTGTTTTCACCGCACACACACACACACACACACACACACACACACACACACACAGACACACAGACACACACACAGACACACACACACACACACACACACACACTCCAGCTGTCAACAGATCTTTACAGCTGCAATCCTGAGCCTTCCTGTACGTATAAACACACACACACACACACACACACACACACACTGAACGCATATCAAAGTCTTCTATTGATTTATATGAAGTCCACTATAATGACATCACACTAAATTCTATAAGTAAACTGAAAAATGATATTGAATTCTGAATCTTGATACTGAATTGATAGTTTATATCTTTGAAGAAGTTGTGTCAAGTTTAAGTCACTCCTTGAAACAGTTTTGTCCCAAAATTATAGCTAAACACACAAGCACTATGTATGTACACATATTGAATATATAATATCTGACACATATCTCTCTCTGTTTGAAGTACTTCTGAAACTCGGATGTGTCTATGTGATGTGTCAAGTCTGGACATGTTTACGGTTTATGTGTGTGTGTGTCAGGGCTGGTCCATCCAGGTGTGAGGGAGCGAGAGGCTGTTATCAGCAGTGGTGTGTGTGTGTGTGTGTGTGTGTGTGTGTGTGTGTGTGTGTGTGTGTGTGTGTGTGTGTGTGTGTGTGTGTGTGATATTTGCAAGGTCCAAATATTTTCAAATGTCCTCACAAATGTGTTAAAAAAAAGAAGGGACTCGTGAGGACATCTGAAAAGCTCTTCACTGAAAGACTCCTCAGTCTCATTTTAGCAGGTTTAGTGTGTTAGAGATTGGGATTTATACCACTGCGTCTGAGACATGCTCACTAATAAAGTGAAACTGAGTGTGAGTGTGTGTGTTTGTGTGTATGGTTAGTGCTGAGGTGTGTGTTTTTTGAGATCACGGATGCATTAAGGTGGCGTCTAACTAGTCGACTCAAAACAACTTAATTGTGGTCGGTGAGTCTCACCTGCCATCACTTTTTGCTGAAATCTCGGCCTTTCCAGTAGGAGGTCCGATTCAGAATAGGTATGTTTAAATGCACTAATTTTTGAGTAAATACTTTTTGATTTCATCTTCGGTTTGATTTGGAGTGTAACTGTGGTTTTTGCTTTGATGACATATCTGAAAGGAAAGCTGGCATGTATGTCAGCAAAGCTTTTTTTAGCAGATATTTTGTAAATATTCAGTCGCCTCCAGTTCATAAGACATAAATAAACATACACTTTATATTTTACAAATGTGTGTATAAAACAGAGATCTCATTCTAAAGGGTTCTGGTAAACATGTGCTTCATAGTTTTATTCAAGTGTTCACACGTTTTGTTTCTATGTATTGATTGGATTAGTTAGGTCCACCTCACGCCTTCAATCCGATGGAGATTTCATTCAGATCGATCGAGATGTTTGCATGAAGGCTTGTCCGTCTGATTACTGGCATTATTTGGGTGCATGTAAATGTAGCTCGTGTGAATGCCGTGTGAACATGAACTGCCATACCGAACTCAATCAGGATGAGATTCTCAGAGTAACTTTACACAGTGAATGTGTGTTTGCTGTAGACATTACATACAACAACAGACTGTTCAATGAATGAGTCAACTATTTGAAACAGACACCATGGATGACGGTCTGCGTTAGTGATTTGAGCAGAAAGGTTTGGATCTGAGCAGGACAGAAGCTTGTCAGTTCTTGAGTCTGAAAATCTCAGTGGTCACTGTCGAGACTGATGGAAATCATTCATTTCAACTCTAGATTTTGTCGTTAGACTAGTGGAGTCATTATCTAACGGCCGCGCCAACTCCCTCCCATGACGTCAGCGAAGCTTTAATGTGTATTAGAGGTTTGTGTGTTAATGTGGCTTTGGAGACGCTGACAGTCAAACCACGGCTCAGTTCATCAGCACTAAAGACGCTGCTTCTCTAGTACGTCGTGAAGACCGTTCCAAAAGCTAGACAATGACGCTGCACCTTCAAAACTTTAGTTGCAGAAATAAAGTGGGAACAGCCGGTCCTAAACTATAAATATTAAAGCCTAAAATCTGCACAGATTTGAGAATTTAGACAGGAAAAAATATATCAAAAATATAATGACACAAATATGAAAAATGCAACTTTAAGACCGTAAAAGTTATCTGCAGTAAAATTAGTTAACAAAATCTTTTTGGCAAATTCTACAACAGTGTCACATGTCTCCTCTGTGAAGAAGGCAATCCTATGACCAGTGCTGGGGGTAATGCATTACAAGTAATGCGAGTTACGTAATCAGATTACTTTTTTCAAGTAACTAGTAAAGTAATGCATTACTTTTTACTTTACAAGAAAATATCTGAGTTACTTTTTCAAAAAAGTAACACCAGTTACTTTGTTTTCCCATTTATTGACTGACAAGCCTCCTGTTCCCATATTGACAGAAATCAGAGTACAGAGGCGTTGTGTGCGCTGTGTGAACATGATGTTACAGTAGTTCTAGGCTAAATGTGAATGTGCATTAATTCATCCCACTCGCAAAAAAAAAACAGATTCAGTATTCATCCAAATTAATTAAAACAGTGAAATGCAAACTCAGAATATGATGCAAACCTGTAATAATTAAATATTTTAAATAACAAAAATATATCTAATCCCATTTTATTAACCAGTGTCTTTGCTTCTGACCTTTGATGATCCAGTTCAACCATACTAATAATCAAAAATAACTTTAGATAAACTAACAATTGTGCTTCATTGTTTTTTATTGCTGAAGTGTTGAACCTTCTTCTACTGTTCTACTGTACAGATGTGAATTTACTTTTCCTTCAGCCTGAGGTTTATTCATTACACTTTTTGCTGTAAAAGGGCTTTTAAATTTGCTATAAACAGAACTTCTTATATTAAGAACAATCAAGCCCTGCTCATATTAAAAAACACATTACTTTCCATAAAAAGTAACTAAGTACCGTAGTTAGTAAATTTTTTAGGGAGTAAGGCAATATTGTAATGCAATACTTTTAAAAGTAACTTTCCCCAACACTGCCTATGATGCATTGCAACACGCTGAGTGAAAAATTTGATTCAAGATAGATGGTAAAGTACATACTTTAAATATCTGTGTGTGTTTGTGTGTTATACTTATAGGAAAATAACTAGCAGCATAATGGACTGTCTTTGTTTGGCTAAAATAATGGTGTTGTGAATGATACCAGAAGCTATAAACATTACAAATGGCTGCACATGTTCTTATGTCAAAAATGTGAATTCACTTCAGTTATTAGGTGACCTCATGCAAAAGGGCCATGTACAGCTAAATCAATGCATTTTACTAAAAATTAATTGTCATATGACAAATGCCCAAAGAGCAGCATTGAAATTGCCATCAAAGAAAACAATGTATGAAATCATTTCACGAATCATTCAAACTGTTCTCTTTGTAGCTTTCTGACTGTGCTGTATTTGTGTTTTCACAGGTTCAGACAGTGCTTTCAGATTCCCATCCACAGTCATGTGGTGATACAGTCTCTCTTTCTCTCTCTCTCTCACACACACACACACACACACACACACACACACACACAGACAGTCCCTCACTCGCTCACACTCATCATGGCCCACCCATACGACCCTTGGTTGCGTGCGGGACCACCGCAGGAGGAGGTGAGCGTATCTGGCTGGTGGGACGTGCACTCTGGAGCAGCAGCAGGTTGGATGGACCTGCAGGGGGCGGGGCTGGGGGCGGGGCCAGTACAGGGCGGTTCCATGAGCTCCTACACAGCTGATTCACAGATGTGCTGCCTGCCGCCCTCCGGCTCCGCCCACTCTGGACTGCACTACCCGCCTGAGGGCTTTAAGATGGAGCCGCTGGTGCAGGATCTGCTGCCGCTCCCGCAGGCCTCCCCTTCCTACTCCTCAGAGCAACAGGACACCGCGGGCGCTTCCACTCGACCGAAATCACAGCGTCGCACTGGGAGTCGTGCTCCCGGTCAGGCCTCCTGCCGCTGTCCCAACTGCCTGAGCGCAGAGTCTCTGGGAAGCACCGGCGACAGCGGCAAACGCAAACACCTGCACAACTGCCACATCCCTGGCTGTGGGAAGGCGTACGTGAAGACGTCGCACCTCAAAGCGCACCTGCGCTGGCACAGCGGCGACCGGCCCTTCGTCTGCAACTGGCTGTTCTGCGGCAAACGCTTCACGCGCTCGGATGAACTGCAGCGCCACCTGCAGACGCACACTGGCGCCAAACGTTTCGGCTGCAGCTCGTGCCCGCGGGTCTTCCTGCGCGCTGACCATCTGGCCAAACACATGCGTGTGCACGAGTCTCCATGCCAACCGGCCGAAGAGACTCACTCGGCGACGGCGGTGCCAGCGACAGGAAGCAGATCTGCTGCGACGTCACTGCTCAGAGTGAAGACGGAATCAGAGAACTGCGACGACGACACGACGGTAGCAAACAGCTAATCTCTCAACCGCTCAGTAGACCAATAAAACCAAACTTACGGATGTGCGGTTCATCATTCTGAAGGTGACTGATGTGAACTATAATCACATCTGAAAATGATCTGTAGAATGTGGCATTAGGATGAAACACATACCATAATGCTGTTATATCTTCCGTTTTATTTATATTTGTACATTTTATGTTTCGTATTCTCTGTTGATCAACTTAATACGTTGTCATCCATGTATTTTTGTCAATGTAATATTTTTAGTGAGGATATGTAATTAGTTTGAATAAATATAGAGCATTTTGTTAATTTCTCATATTTGTTTTGTGATTGTGCTATAAAATATATGCAGCATATTTTTAATGATGCTGCATATCATTGTACCAGATAAACTGAAAACATGCTGAATTTTAAGAAAACATTATCATACAACTAGAGCAGAGCTCCCCAAACTTCAGAGGCATAATCCCATAATACAAATAAATATAATATCATAAATTTTATATACATGTACATACAATGGAGGCCAAACTTATTAGAACACTTGTATTTTCAGCAGCTAAAAAATGGTTTTAAGTCAGTTATTTCTATCTTTTGTTGTAGTGTGTCAGTAGGAAATATCATATCAACATTAATTCATTTGGAAATGTAAACTGATATTTCCTACTGACACACTACAGCAAAAGATAGAAATAACTGACTTAAACCCATTTTATTTTTTTTTAGCTGGTGAAAATACTAGTGTTCTAATCATTTTGGCCACCACTGTGTGTGTGTGTGTGTGTGTGTGTATGTGTGTGTGTGTGTGTGTGTGTGTGTGTGTGTATATGTATATGTATATGTATATATATATATATATATATATATATATATATAAAGAGAGAGAGAGAATGCTGATTAAGTAAAAAAAAGAAAAAGAAAAGAAGAAGATCTTAAGCTTTGTGAAAACAGTTTCACATTATATAGACTAATTACAAGCAACAGGGCTAAAAATGCAACAGAACAAATATACAAATGAAATAAACAATATTATCAAACAAAAGAAATACAACAGAAACTGAACACACTAATGCAATGTACAAATTAAATATTCACTGTATGAATTAAATTCAGAATCATTATTAAAGCCAAAAAGTTATTCAGTAAAGAGCAGTGAGTGCTTTTCTCCTGTTCTTTTGTTGTTTATATAAGTGTTCATATAAGTGTGTGTATTTAACCGCTCAAGACCTATAAAGTGGAAAAATTACTCAAAATACTCGTGTGCTCTAAGAGCACCGTCTGCATGTGCGCGTTCCTCTCTGACAGCGCTCAGAAACAGTCTCAGACAGCACGCACAAACGAGTTCTCTTTCACTGCTGATTGCATTTCAGTGACTTCAAATAACTTGTTTTCAAAAACCGCGATGCTTAACGTTAAGTTTCATGACCATGTAGCACAGCAACGTCACCTGGGTGTGTAACCGCGATAGAGATGATAGCCCAAATTCTCTACCGGTTAACAAATTTTTACCAGTTAATCGTGTCTAGTTCTAGTAACAAATCCATGTTTAGTTCACTTTAGACATAACTGACTGTGTTTATGTAAATACTGCCATTATGGCATATTTTGTGCAATAAGTGCAATAAGCCACAAAAAAAAAAAAAAAAAAAAAAAATTCTGTCAAGGTTTAAAAAGGCCTGCAAATGACAAAACTTCATGACAGCAATGCAATATCACATGAGCGTAACTGTGATAAAGATGATAATCCTACAATTTCTACCAGTTGAAAAATGGTATATCACCCATCCCTAACACTATGAAGGTGACTTCTTTGAGAGTAAAGATAAAGACAGATGAAGATTAAAAAGTAATATTTTTTAGAATCAAACAATTGCTTTTAAAAAGCACAATGTCCAGATAAACAAATAACCAAAAAACTGCCAGGGCCGAGCATATCCACAAACTCATAGAAAACAACCAAAACAATCCATGGTTTTTATTTAGCACAGTGGCTAGATTAACAAATAACCAGACGACACCCGATCTAAATATTCCCTCACAGTTAAATAGTAATGAATTTATGAATTTCTTCACTGATAAAATAGATAACATCAGAAATACAATAACAAATGTAGATTCTACAGCGTCTAATACTTTAGTTTTATCCATCGCACCCAAAGATAAACTGCAGTGCTTTACAACTATAGGACAGTAAGAGCTAAATAAACTTATCACTGCATCTAAACCAACAACATGTTTATTAGATCCTGTACCCACTAAATTACTGAAAGAGTTGTTACCTGTAGCAGAAAACCGCCTTCTCAATATTATTAACTCGTCGTTATCTTTAGGTCACGTCCCAAAACCATTCAAGCTGGCGGTTATTAAGCCTCTTATTAAGAAACCACAACTAGATCCTAGTGAACTGGCAAATTACAGACCCATTTCAAATCTTCCCTTTATGTCTAAAATTTTAGAAAAAGTTGTGTCTGCTCAATTGTGCCCCTTCCTGCAAAAAAACAAACAAACAAACAAACAAACAAAAAATGATCTCTATAAAAAATTTCAGTCAGGTTTCAAACCCCACCATAGCACAGAAACTGCACTTGTTAAAATTACAAGTGACTTGCTTGCATCAGACCAAGGCTGCATCTCATTGCTAGTTTTACTTGAAACTGGAGAAATGGAGCGCAGCTGGAGGAAAACAAAACTAGAGGTATTTCGTATTGCTTGGAGGGAAAGTAACCTATCCTACAGAAAAGCATTAAAAACCGCTAGATCTGCTTACTTTTTGTCTCTTTTAGAAGAAAACAAACATAACCCCAGGTATTTATTCAATACAGTGGCTAAATTAACGAAAAATAAAACATCAACAAGTGTTGATATTTCCCAGCACAGCAGTAATGACTTTATGAACTACTTTACTTCTAAGACCGATACTATTAGAGATAAAATTGTAACCATGCAGCCGTCAGCTACAGTATCACATCAGACAGTGCACTATAGATCCCCTGAGGAACAGTTCCACTCATTCTCTACTATAGGAGAGGAAGAATTGTATAAACTTGTTAAATCATCTAAACCAACAACATGTACAGTATGTTAGACGCTATTCCATCTAAGCTCTTAAAAGAGGTGCTTCCAGAAGTCATAGATCCTCTTCTGACTATTATTAATTTCTCATTGTCATTAGGATATGTCCCCAAAACCTTCAAACTGGCTGTTATTAAGCATCTCATCAAAAAAAACACAACTTGACCCCAAAGAACTAGTTAATTATAGACCGATCTCGAATCTCCCTTTTCTGTCCAAGATACTAGAAAATGTAGTATCCTCACAATTATATTCCTTCTTAGAGAAAAATGGCATCTGTGAGCATTTCCAGTCAGGATTTAGACCGTATCATAGTACTGAGACTGCTCTCCTTAGAGTTACAAATGACCTGCTCTTATCATCTGATCGTGGTTGTATGTCTCTATTAGTGCTATTGGATCTTAGTGCTGCGTTCGACACTATTGACCACACCATTCTTTTGCATAGACTAGAAAACTTTTTTGGCATTAATGGAAGTGCATTAGCATGGTTTAAATCATACAACAAGCAGTGAAAAGTATATAAGTATATACTTTTCACTGCTTGTTGTATGCCATATAACTTGTACGTGACAAATAAAATCTTGAATCTTGAAAAAAAAAATCTTGAATGACCGCAATCAGTTCATAGCAGTGAATAAAGAGGTATCATATCGATCACAAGTGCAGTATGGAGTACCTCAAGGCTCAGTACTAGCGCCTTTACTCTTCACACTTTATATGTTACCCTTGGGAGATATCATCAGGAAACACAGTGTTAGCTTTCACTGTTATGCTGATGATGATCAGCTCTATATTTCTTCACGGCCTGTTGAAATATACCAATTTGTAAACATCGGTGGCAGCACCATCATCATGTTTGTTAACTGACAACAGAACAGTGTGTAGTGAGAACGTGGGTACAAAGTAATGGTGACCGGTAGATTATTATTGTGCGTCAGCCCTGACCCGATTCTGAAGTAGTCGCGGCAATAATTAAAGGTGCATTAAGCATTTTTTGCCAAACGATGTTGATATTTGATAGCACCAACGCAAACAGCCCATACCCCAACAGGACGTGCTTCATGGGCCGAAAGAGGTCAACACGCTGCAAATGAAAAAAGCACATGCAAATAGAAAAAAAACATCTGCAAATTAAGAAAACATCTCAATTTGAAACACACACTGCAAATGCTCACAACACAAGCAAATAAAGAAACGCAATGCAAAAACAAAAACACGCTGCAAATACTCACAACACAAGCAAATAAAGAAACACACTGCAAATACGCACAATACAAACAAAATAAAGAAACATGCTGCAAAAAGAGAAATGTGCTGCAAATAGAGGCACAGACTACATCGGAAATATTTAAGGGAACCGCAAAGTGACGAACATGGCTGGGACATATTTATCAAAGTTTGCTTTGAAAAGATTTTTATTTATTTTAATATGCTGATCATACAATTCCTTCGCTTTTTGTTTTTGTTTTGTTAGTTTTTTTTGGATTTTATTATTAGCCTAAATAAATTATGTGTAATGTGAGTGTGTGTGTGTCTCTGTGAGTCTGAGTGTGTGTCTTTGTGTGAGTCTGTTTGTGTGATTATGTGTGAGAGTGTGAGTCTCTGTTTGTTTGTTTGTTTGTGTGTGTGTGTGTGTGTTGAAAAAAGATGGTAAGCCTTTAGAACTTCAAGGGGAATAGTCACCCTAGTTCACACAGTTCCAATTTATTGCAATCGGTTAAATTAACTCAGTAAAATAAATAAGCAGACAGATGGGACAATAGTCAAGCGCAGAACAGTATTGCAGTGTAAAGAAAATAAGCAGCGATCATAACTTTGTTTTTGCTGAGTTTATTCATTTGAGTAATTTTGAGTATTAATTAATGTTCACTTGGATTTTTTCCTCAGCAGGGGAAATAATAAATAATGAAATAATATTATGTAATTTATAGTCATATGATATATATATATATATATATATATATATATATATATATATATACACACACACACACACACACCTAAAGGATTATTAGGAACACCTGTTCAATTTCTCATTAATGCAATTATCTAATCAACCAATCACATGGCAGTTGCTTCAATGCATTTAGGGATGTGGTCCTGGTCAAGACAATCTCCTGAACTCCAAACTGAATGTCAGAATGGGAAAGAAAGGTGATTTAAGCAATTTTGAGCGTGGCATGGTTGTTGGTTCCAGACGGGCCGGTCTGAGTATTTCACAATCTGCTCAGTTACTGGGATTTTCACGCACAACCATTTCTAGGGTTTACAAAGAATGGTGTGAAAAGGGAAAAACATCCAGTATGCGGCAGTCCTGTGGGAGAAAATGCCTTGTTGATGCTAGAGGTCAACTTTGACTGAAATAACCCCTCATTACAACCGAGGTATGCAGCAAAGCATTTGTGAAGCCACAACACGCACAACCTTGAGGCGGATGGGCTACAACAGCAGAAGACCCCACCGGGTACCACTCATCTCCACTACAAATAGGACAAAGAGGCTACAATTTGCACGAGCTCACCAAAATTGGACAGTTGAAGACTGGAAAAATGTTGCCTGGTCTGATGAGTCTCGATTTCTGTTGAGACATTCAGATGGTAGAGTCAGAATTTGGCGTAAACAGAATGAGAACATGGATCCATCATGCCTTGTTACCACTGTGCAGGCTGCTGGTGGTGGTGTAATGGTGTGGGGGATGTTTTCTTGGCACACTTTAGGCCCCTTAGTGCCAATTGGGCATCATTTAAATGCCACGGCCTACCTGAGCATTGTTTCTGACCATGTCCATCCCTTTATGACCACCATGTACCCATCCTCTGATGGCTACTTCCAGCAGGATAATGCACCATGTCACAAAGCTCGAATCATTTCAAACTGGTTTCTTGAACATGACAACGAGTTCACTGTACTAAAATGGCCCCCACAGTCACCAGATCTCAACCCAATAGAGCATCTTTGGGATGTGGTGGAACGGGAGCTTCGTGCCCTGGATGTGCATCCCACAAATCTCCATCAACTGCAAGAAGCTATCCTATCAATATGGGCCAACATTTCTAAAGAATGCTTTCAGCACCTTGTTGAATCAATGCCACGTAGAATTAAGGCAGTTCTGAAGGCGAAAGGGGGTCAAACACAGTATTAGTATGGTGTTCCTAATAATCCTTTAGGAGAGTGTGTATATATATATATATATATATATATATATATATATATATATATATATATATATATATATATATATATATTCAAAACGACTACAAAATGTCATGCCTTTGAAAAATAAATAAAACATCAGAATGCGCTGCTTTAGTGCATCTTGGTCTCCTTGAACATCTTTCTGGCGCCACAAACATGAAGCAATGCAGTGAATACTTGATGTGCCTACTTTTAAAAGTCTACATTTAGATTATTTGATATTAAATGCATTATATATGTCACATTGAAAAAAATCACAGCATGTAAAAAAAAGAAAACGTGACTTTACAGTATGGAAAATATGGTGGGCTATAGCAAATTATTTCACAGACCCCACTTGCACTTTGAGAACCTCTAGTCTACACAGAAGAAAGCCCTGTCTAGGCTCTGCACCGGTACAGATTGTGTCAAGCTATTCTTTAGTCTGGTTGTTTGATGACAAGAGGATAAAATTTAGTTGCAATAAATGCGTTAAGAATCCATATAATTGCCAAAACAGAGGACTTTTATTCTGCTGCGTGGAACTGAGGAAGAACTGATGATGGCACGGTTTGATCAGAGAATGTCTAATATGGCGAGAAGTTTCACTCTCACTACACTTCTGGCTTCTGAACTGGTTGCAGTTCCACTCTGATTCCATATGAGGGCGCTCACAGGACGAGTGCAGAATGAATGGAGGTCAATGGCGGTATACCCCCTCAAAATCCACTTTTCTCAGGATATAATTTTTTGTCTAATAATTTGAATGTTGTATTCGAAAGGAGATGCAAAGAAATTACACATTGCTGGGTGTTAGATTTTTTAGAGTCACTTATTTGCTTTAAAAAGTCTTTTAAAATGTCAATGACGTCATACGTTATGCGTTCATTAGCAGAATGCTAGCGTGTTATGGGCAACAACAACTCAACCTGTAAGAAATCGAAAGGACATAAGTACTCGTTCATTCAACTTTCGATATATAACCCATGTTGAACTTGCAAAACCTACAATCAGATCTGAGATTTCTCAACGGCAATCGGGTGAAAGGGACAAATTTAGCCGTTTAGCCCCATAGACTCCCATTCATTTTGCATTCATGGCGATCACCCCCAGTGGAACTCTGGTGGAACTGCAACCAAAATTCGGTACAATAGGACTTAATAAAGAGTGGGAAGGCTCTCCGTAGACGGGCTCTGGTTTGATCTTCAGTTGACCAATCATCAGAAAGGGGCGTTTCATTCCTGCCCACATGTAGAAATCGAATATTCGAGCTGTTTATAAATTTTTCTACTCCTGAATGAAAAACTAAAAATTAAGCTGAATTCTTGTTTTCTGTTTTATGGAAAAAAAAACTAATTTTTCTACTTTCAGTATTAAATCAAATAACGATTGAACGAATGATACATGGATTATCTGGCAACACTGGCCCGGGCCGTTGTTTCATAGCTGAAAAAGAAAAGGAAGAGACTCAACAACAATCTACCGGAGGCCACAACATCACAACATCACAACAGACGGCAGCGCTGATGAGCGCTTGTGTGAGGGGTTGTGAGATCATTACTTATGATTATCAAATGGAGTGTAGTTTGAAAGTCTGCGTGTTCGGCAGACTCTGAGCTGCTTCAGACAGAGTGCCAGTAGTGCTTCAGCCGACAAAAACACACACAATCATGTCAAAATGCACAGTTGTGGACCTCTAAACACAATCTGAAATGAGTTCAAAAGTCCTAAATGATTGTAAAGAGTTGGGAGAAAACTGGATTTGTGTCGATCCGTGTCATGTGCATCAGGATTTAAAGAGACAGTGCTGCTTTTAAAGTGAAACCTGCTGCAGAATGTGTCAATGATGGAAATCACAGAACAGAAGAAAAAGAGGAATCACTCACTGCTCTGCTCGCCGATTCACTTTTGTAACTCGAATAAAGATTCATCTACATAGATTATGCATATACAGTTTATAGTTTATGTAAAGATTGTTTTAAGTTCGCTTGATTTAAAAGCTGTTATATTTTTCAGAGACTATAAAATGTTAAAAATAATAGCTTTCAATTACACTGTAATGTTGAATGCATATTTAATGGCTGAAATTGAGGGAAAATGCATTTAATACAGCTGTCAGTATCAATAACACTGGTGTTCATTAATAATAGACTACTTAGTAAAAATTTTAGTAAAAACACTTTTGTTGTGTTGGAATAAAGTGAGATTTTATTCTTCTGTCTTTGGAGGCTCAAGACTGGTGCTCATCTCTCTCGATCCTTTCTCTTTCTCCGTGCTGTTGCTCTCGCTGATTTGGTTTTCTTTAGCATTCATGTTCACGAGAGGAGAGTCTTCAACCACAGTTACATTTTCATCCTCTGGAAAAAACTCATCAGGGCGATTTCGCTTAAAAAACCCACACTAAACACACACACACACACAAACACAGATAAGAATTTAAGAGGTGAATGATGGATCAACTGTAAGGTGACTTGATTGGTTCTTACCTTCAGCAGAAGGATCAATATGATAATGAGGAAGAAGAACCCGCCCACTGCACCAGTGCAGACAATCAGCATTCGACTGGGAGGAATGACAAACTCCACCTTCACCTCAGTCTGAGAAAAATCATCACAACCACTGAGACTAGTAAGGTTTTTATACTTTAAATACATAAACACATAAAATACATAGAGTGTATAAATAAAATGTATAGAAACAGTGATAGAAATATATTATTTAAATGTTAAGTAGAAAAAAACAAAATCACATTTTCATTTATCAGAACACCTCTACTAGTACAGAGATATAACGGTTCAAATTTACACTGAAGATGTTGATCGTCTTTAAATGAATGAAGGAATGAATTAATTAATTACTGAAGAAATGAGATGGTGGGTACCTGAGATCTGTGGGGATTGTACTGCAGAAAGAAGAAGCAATATTTTCTAGTTAAAATATGTGATAGAACAGTCTGCCTCTCTAATACAGTCAGACGAGCTCATGAGCTGCAGGTGTGTGCTGTGAGTTCAGACTCACACTGATAATCACACACAGTCTGTGCTGCAGCTGCTCGTCTGTAGAGGGCAGCAAGCACAACATCAATCATAGCTGCAAAAATCATCTTCCCCAATGCTAAAGATTTCATTATGTTATAGTAGAAGCTTCACCGGTGTCTGATTCTTTTTAAAGTATCGGAAAGTGTGAAATGGACTGAATGTGTTGTACACCTGTAGATAGAGTTGCCAACTTCAGAAAATGAAAATAAGGGACAACTGTGATTCTTTATAGGAAAATAAGGGACAGAATAAATAAAATATTTAAGTAAAATATATTAAGTATGTGTATAAAAGGTTCTCAGGAAGAATCACATTTGTTTTGCTTAACCTATGTACAATTATTCTAAAAATAAAGCTTAATGTCATACAAAAAATGTCACACAATTTATACACAAAGCATCGGCCTGAGTAAATTTTACCACTATAGAATTGTGACTGCTCACGTGGTGTAGTAATTTAGGAGGTGAATATATTATGAAATTACATACAATATGACATAACATTTGAAAGTATAACAACTGAACTATGAAACTTCAACCAATAATTTTTTTTTTTAAACAATGACATTTAAAATTTTGAACTAAAATGTTATTGCAACTATGTAGCCCATGAATTCATTAAAATTCATATTTTTTTTTCAAATAAAGATAACATGGAGTTTGCATGCTGCTTTTGGTGCTTCAGTTTGTTATATTATTAATAATTCAATATAAATGAGGTCCAGGTTTAGGAATATGCTAGAAGTTACAATTTTTTAAAAAATGTGTAATTTTGTTTATCTATTTAACAACATTAACTTACAATACTGAAAGACGTCTTCCCTCAGGTAGATTGCATTGGGTTATGCAATCTACCCATTTTCTTGCCAAGCTGGATGTTGTACTTAAGATCAACAATCACGTTATTTGCATTCACCCATACTGAATTGGCGAAATCGAAACACAGATGGTAAAGGGAATTGCCTTTAGGGCGAGTGACCAGGCGGCAGAGGATTCTGCAAGGTCTTAAAGCCTTACTTGAGTGGCTATGTACACAATTCTCACAATGATTTGTGCAAAATGAATGGTTAATTTGATATTTGTGTGATCTAGATGATCATTTGGTGTAAGCGAATATGGGACAAAACAGGAATCAAAGAAGCGTTCCGTATGAAAGCTATAAGGAATGCTTCTTTGATTCCTTAAATACAGGACAA
This sequence comes from Cyprinus carpio, assembly GCF_018340385.1. Lineage (NCBI taxonomy): Eukaryota > Metazoa > Chordata > Actinopteri > Cypriniformes > Cyprinidae > Cyprinus > Cyprinus carpio. Next base: position 39,334,629 of record NC_056572.1, on the reverse strand, counting down.
ACCCGCATTATACAGAACGGTGGACTACCCTGCCTGTAGAGCTCAGATTTGTCTTAAAGGGGTGGTTCAGTGTTTTTTTTTTTGTTTGTGGGGTGCAGTCTAAGATGTGTTAATGCTTCGTTTTTTAAAAAATACATTATTTTTCACATAATTTACCTTTATTCCACACTGCTCTGTCCCTTCTCTGAGAAACACGCTGATCATTTCCTTATTTATGAAGCCCCTCCCTCAGAAATAGGCGATGGGCTCTGATTGGTTAGCTAGCCCAGTATGTTGTGTTTGGCTAAACCGCCTTTAAATGTCCCACCCCTCACCTCAGTGGCATGTGCTCGTTAATATCGCTTATCAATTTGAGCCCAGTTGAGAAGCAGAGGATATTATTGAAGAGGATCGTGCAGAACCTGTGCACGCACAACTTTTAATGGTAGGCCTATGTTTTTTGTTTGTTGTTGTCTCATACTTTTAGATACGCTGTTATTTGTAAATGCTACTGCTCATGTTAGCTTTTAATATACGGTTTTATCCTGATTAAAGCTTTAATACAATACGGCAACCGCACACGCGTCCATTTTTAACTCTTCACATAGCTATGTGAAAATAAGTGTATAATTAGAACAGTTCATTGCTGGAGCTGAGCTGAATGAGAGAGAGAGAGAGAGAGTCAGTGAGTGAGAGAGAGAGATATGCAGAGCAGGGGGACATGAGGAACAGTATTAAGAACCACTGGTTTAGAACATTGATTTTGAAACTTGTGAATCCATTAGAATCATTCATCAACAGAATCGCGGTTCATATATGAACAGATTTTTACTTGCACCTCTTGTTTTCTCTTCCTCTTCTCTAAAGTAGTGCAGCATGGCCCCGCCCCCTTTGCTGCCTTTTGCCGAGGGCGGGGTTTATCTGCCGGGAAGTAACTCATTGTAGTCCCTTACCAGCCATTTTTGAAGGCATTAAACTGCCAGAATTTTAAAAGACGATATCTCCGTTTGCACTGAACTTTGTTTATGCTCAAACAGCAACATTACACAATAACTAACGTTAAAGAAGTGAATTCGCAATGAACCACCCCTTTAACATAAAACAGCTACTAATTATTGGTTCATGTCTAATGTGGATTCACCTTTAGTCCGGTTGACTGGTTGTAGCGGCTTGTGTTGAAGTTGAGCTCAGCGCTGATGTTGAACACATGATCTCTTCTGAACTCATAGAAGGAATATTTCTACAGCAGAAGAAATGTTTTTAAAGTTAACAATGAAGTTCATATTAAATACTTTACATTTGGGACAGTTACTGTTGGCTGAATAAAATAATTTGTGTGTCTGTTTGTGATTGTGCAGTGCTGTAGTTCAGGTGTGTGTTCATCACTCACACTCTCGTATTCCTTCACGTTTTGGAGAACTGCTTCTGCCATCAAATTAAACTGAACTTCTGAAAATTTCTCCAGTGGAAATTGATGACACACAAACCCACAGTGACCGTCCTGAAACATCAAGAAAATACTGAGACACTGAGAGCAATAAACCAGAGAAAATATCATGCGATCTGATCTTAATAGGAATATTCACCTAAAATTGATAATTCTGTCATCATTTATTCATCCTCATGTCGTTCAAAACCTTGTATGAGTTTCTTTCTTTAGAAAATATCTTCACATTACAAAAGATATTTTACGAAATTTTTCAGTGTTTGTTAGTCAGTGGTTTGTAACAGCATGAGGGTGAGACAAATTATGACTGAAAAATAATTTTTCTTTGAACGAATACCAGTTGTAAAAGTGGTCTATGATCTCTTACCCGTGGTTCTGGTTTGCACAGCTCTGAGTTCTGGAGAGAAGAAAAGATGTTTATTCAACAAACACATGATGATTTGGTGGTATGAGCTGATGAACGAGTGATGCACCTCCTGCATGCTGAAGTTGTGAGGTGTTAAAGTCACATGTGTAGTTTGACAGGGCAGGCTGAGCGTGACCGACACCGGCAGACCTTTAAGACCCAGATTCACCACCTGCAAACACACACACAGATACAGTGATACACAGTAATCTGATTCACCTTGTGTCACATCTGTACTTTACTTCTCAGAAAAATAATTGTAATGTAACATGAAATAAATGCTGTACTTGAGGTTAACTGAACATGTTTGTTTGACTCCCTGACCTTGTAGATGATGTTGAGAGGTTTTGGACCTCTGTCCTCCAGAGAGAAGTTCAGATACGTCACAGAGTCTTCAGCCACTCTGACAAACAGTAACATTTTGTTTAGTCATAGTTGTATTATTGTTTTAGATATGTATGCATGTATATGTGTGTATATATATATATATATATATATATATATATATATATATATATATATATATATATATATTACTGCCTTTGATCATACTGTAGCTGAAACTGCTGATGAAACCAAAGCAATGTTGTTTTCTAGACATGTGTTAGATTTTATTTGAAACATTCAGAGCTGAAGAGCAGATCAAACTGAAACAGATAAACAGAAGAGTTCAATAAATGTGACTCACAGACTGATCGCCAGTTCAACGGCGAACTGCACCGGGATGCTCCTCCTCACCGACATATCGCTCATGTTTCCGTTATTATCACTGTGAACAAACATAGAGAATTTACTCACGGATAAACATGTCACTCATTGTGTTTTAAAATGCAGTAAAGTCATTCATCTTAAACTTGATAACATGGATCGTAAGCAGGGCTTAATTTGTGCAGGAACAAGCCGGATCCAGATCAGGCACCTCCGAAATCTGATCCGGTGTTGTGCCCAATTCTGACCCCCTGCTAGATTATTACCCCCCTAGTATTGGTAGGTTTAGGAGTAGGTTTGGAGTAGGGGGTTAGGATTAGACAATCAGGTAGGGATTTGAACGAGGGGGGTAATAACTTGGCAGGGGGTCAAAATTTTTGCGGATCCCCCTCCTTCAGGGGCAGCGTTTCCGTATGGCAGAGTAGAGCCCTGTATTTCAGCCCGGCCTGATGGGCCCTGACTTGTTTACGCCCCTCGGGCCGGCTTCATAGTTCAGACGCGGGTCGGGCCTGTTTTAGGCTTTTCCTTATTTTAATATTTTAGACATCCATCCATCAATTAGTGATAAAAAAAAAAAAGGTTGCCGTGCTGGTTTAAACAACACATAACGCCATTGGATCCTCAAGCTCTCAGCGAAACCTCATAACATCAACCCACCTCCATTCAGATTGACGTGCCGCGCACAGCCTGGAGGAGACAGATCTCCGCTTAAGGGCAGACAAATAACTGTTTGAATAGTACAACATTTCTTTACTCAAACACTATGTCTGTAAAGGCTAATGTTTTTGTGTGTTTGAAGACCGGAGAAGTAGGTTTTTTGCCATCTAGCCAATATACTTTGGTACGTTATAAATCCTGTGCATAAGTGCTTAATCGTTTATATCATGAGATTTTGGCCAATGAATTAAACAACTAGAAAAACTAAGCGCCCATATAGCAACAATAAACGTTAAATAACCTGTAAAAGTTGATGAAAGAGTATAATGCGATGCACTTGCCTCAGATGCGGCCGTTCTATTGACAGACAAAACACAGATCTCCTCATTCGCCGGCAAAAACCTTGTTAACTGCATTTGAGCTTGTTTTTCATATAGCCTAATGTTGAGTGCAAGTGTCTGATACTGACAACGCAGTGTTGTTTAATTATTGACTTAAGTCTTGTATCGCAGTGTGCAGCAGGTCGCTGTAGTGCAGATAAGAAGCACTGATGTGAAGCGCGCTCTGAGAGAGTTTATGGATTCGAAGCCTGGTTTCAAAGGACTGATTTAATCTTATAGTTTGTGTGAATTTATTTTATTATTCAAACCTACATGCTATGTTGAATAAATGCAGGAATTCCCTCATTATGAACCTGAAAGCTGCGAGAATTATTAAAACCATGCGCTAAAGCTACACACAGTCCCCCACTGAAATTTAGGACCTGATTAAATATAACTCTATTATACAGAGATTTGTAAAATAAAATTCCACAACTTTTTTTTAGGGCTGGTAATTGATGTTTTAAAATTGCATGGAATTTCCACGTTATTCATGACCTTACAGACACTAAAAGCAACGAACATCATGGGGACAAGTGAACATTGACAAAATTCTCATTTTGGGATGGAGCATCCCTTCAATCACTTAAACTGGTCCACCAATGGGATTGCGTGAATGCTCCGTTACCCTTCTGTAATCACATGCCGGGTTCGTTACCCCGCTTTGTTCCGGGACCTCACAATTTACAAATTAAGCGCTGATCGTAAGCCCAGATCTCCGATTATTGTTATTGTCTATGCTAAAATGAAAACAACCGAATCTGTCGCTCTTTCAGCCTCACCTGTTGGCAGTTATTGTCATCTCCATCCTGTCGGACCAGTCATAATCCCATTTCGTCACGCGGAAAGTCCCCAGAAATTGAGTCTAGAAAACAGTAGAGACCGTAGAAAATATAAACAGTAGAAAGATGTTGGCAGCAATGCAGAGGGAATGATTGAACTGACAGAATGAAAAACTCAAATTCAAAATGAAAAACCTGACTTTGTGTCTGCTGAATGCAAATGCTCAAAAACTGTCTGTGGCTGTTTAGTGTCACTGTCTGAAGAACAGAATTGTTCATGGCTTTAGGTCATGTGAAAAGCCTGTATATCAACTGTTCAAATAAGAGTACAGTTGATCCCTTGATAAAATATAACTAAAAAATGAAGAAACAAAGCTAATAGAAATAACATCTCAATTCTGTTCAGTTGTAGCTGCCTGCTATAGTAGAGTTGTGTAGGTTTGAATGTTAGTGGTGGTGAGTTTGACACAAGTATATTATACAAAGGAGGTTGTTTCTTCAAGATGCGCGAGCAGACCGAAGAGTGGGTGCGCTCCCATGAAACAGCTGCGAATATGAAGTTCTTGTTGTGAGATAATTCTCTGCACGCATCAGGCCAGGATCTACCCATTCACAGGTAATTTACACACATATTCATGTAATTTAAAGATACATTTCTTCATTTTAAACAGATGAAAAGTTCTTGTGAGTCCTCATGAGTTCTTGTGTTTTAGATTTATAACATATAACATCACATGTGGAAGATTTCCTGAATATCAGCACGATTGCTAATGTGATATTGAACAGTCAAATAAAATCCACAGTGCAAAGTTGATGTATTTCCTCAGCGACCAGCACGGATCAGCTCCAGGCATGACGAAGCGGATATCATCCTCTTTTGGAAGACCAAACAAAGTAGTTTCTCTTTTAACACAAGTGTGTGTGTGTGTGTGTGTGTGTGTGTGTGTGTGTCTCTGTTTGTGAGTGTGAGAGAGTGTGTGTTTGTTTGTGTCTGTCTGTCTCTCTGTTTGTGTGTGTGTAAGAGAGAGTGTGTGTGTGTGTGTGTGTGTGTGTGTGTGTGTGTGTGATTCTGTCTTACTGTGGTGCCGCTGCGGTACACCGGTAGATTGATACTGCAGGTTGTTCTGTTTGTAGCACCGCTGTCTCGATCACCACAGCTGCTTCGAGTCCGACTCGGCTGTTTGTTCAAAACATGCACACACATTTATCACAGCAGAGAATAAATTTATTTGATCTTTTATTTCTTTAAATATTGTAAATCGTAACAGACATTCAGAGAAAGTAGTCTATAAATCTGTAATATAGCAGAGTAGGGCAAAATTTAGAACTGAAGAATTGGCTCCCTTTCAGTTCAAAGCCACACCCACAGGAAGTTGAATCAGAATGACAGGAATAGGAATTTTAATGAAAAAAATTCAATATTGATATCATTCTGGAAAATGATTTATTCTACCCTGGTCCACAAAAGTTAATTTCTTAAATATGATGAAATGTATAACTAAACACAATTTTCTATAGGTGGCATTCGAAGTGAACCTATCCATCCATCTACAAACCCAATTCCAAAAAAGTTGGGACACTGTACAAATTGTGAGTAAAAAAGGAATGGAATAATTTACAGATCTCATGAACTTATATTTTATTCACAATAGAATATAGATAATATATCAAATGTTGAAAGTGAGACATTTTGAAATGTCATGCCAAATATTGTCTCATTTTGGATTTCATGAGAGCTACACAGTCCAAAAAAGTTGGGACAGGTAGCAATAAGAGGCTGGAAAAGTTAAATGTACATATAAGGAACAGCTGGAGGACCAATTTGCAACTTATTAGGTCAATTGGCAACATGATTGGGTATAAAAAGAGTGTCTCAGAGTGGCAGTGTCTCTCAGAAGTCAAGATGGGCAGAGGATCACCAATTCCCCCAATGCTGCAGCGAAAAATAGTGGAGCAATATCAGAAAGGAGTTTCTCTGAGAAAAATTGCAAAGAGTTTGAAGTTATCATCATCTACAGTGCATAATAAAATCATCCAGAGATTCAGAGAATCTGGAACAATCTCTGTGCGTAAGGGTCAAGGCCGGAAAACCATACTGGATGCCCGTGATCTTCGGGCCCTTAGACGGCACTGCATCACATACAGGAATGCTACTGTAATGGAAATCACAACATGGGCTCAGGAATACTTCCAGAAAACATTGTCGGTGAACACAATCCACCGTGCCATTCACCGTTGCCAGCTAAAACTCTATAGGCCAAAAAGAAGCCATATCTAAACATGATCCAGAAGCGCAGGCGTTTTCTCTGGGCCAAGGCTCATTTAAAATGGACTGTGGCAAAGTGGAAAACTGTTCTGTGGTCAGACGAATCAAAATTTGAAGTTCTTTTTGGAAAACTGGGACGCCATGTCAATCCGGGACTAAAGAGGACAAGGACAACCCAAGTTGTTATCAGTGCTCAGTTCAGAAGCCTGCATCTCTGATGGTATGGAGTTGCATGAGTGCGTGTGGCATGGGCAGCTTACACATCTGGAAAGGCACCATCAATGCTGAAAGGTATATCCAAGTTCTAGAACAACATATGCTCCCATCCAGACGTCGTCTCTTTCAGGGAAGACCTTGCATTTTCCAACATGACAATGCCAGACCACATACTGCATCAATTACAACATCATGGCTGCGTAGAAGAAGGATCCGGGTCCTGAAATGGCCAGACTGCAGTCCAGATCTTTCACCATAGAAAACATTTGGCGCATCATAAAGAGGAAGATGTGACAAAGAAGACCTAAGACAGTTGAGCAACTAGAAGCCTGTATTAGACAAGAATGGGACAACATTCCTATTCCTAAACTTGAGCAACTTGTCTCCTCAGTCCCCAGACGTTTGCAGACTGTTATAAAAAGAAGAGGAGATGCCACACAGTGGTAAACATGGCCTTGTCCCAACTTTTTTGAGATGTGTTGATGCCATGAAATTTAAAATCAACTTTTTTCCCTTAAAATGTTACATTTTCTCAGTTTAAACATTTGATATGTCATCTATGTTGTATTCTGAATAAAATATTGAAATTTGAAACTTCCACATCATTGCATTCTGTTTTTATTTACAATTTGTACAGTGTCCCAACTTTTTTGGAATCGGGTTTGTATTATAAACTTAAAGAACTTTCAAACAAAACATTCAATCCAACATTAACTTTTCTAGTTAGCTTTAATTTTACTTCCTTACAGTGAAATTGGAATTCTTCATTTGTGCAAATCTCCTGTTTGATACCAAAACTCAAATTCAGGAAGAGAACTGGAATTTAAAAGGTATTCTCATGTCAAATTCTGAATGCTCCATTTAAGAGCAGTGTTTTACTGGAAATAAATTAAAAAACCTTATTTTGTAGTAGATACAGGTCACATGTACATCTATTAAAAAATGAACAGAGTTATTATTAAAGTAGCAGAATGAAATCTGGTCAATTGTCATCTGATGGATGTTTAGCTAAAATCATTTTGAGGAGGTTTCATGAAGTTTTTAACAGTCTTTAGTTTGACAGGCAGACAGCAGTACCTTAATAGCATCAAATTTAGAGAGCGAGAGGCCTTCTGGGTAATGCAGCACTATGCTGGTGTTGTAGGAGTCGTCGCCTGGGTTTGCCAGCGATACGAGGACCGTGAAATGAGCTTGATTCTCCACCACTAACGTGTCATTCCTGCAGAACAAACCGTCATTTCAACAGAAAACCAAAACCTGAAGAATGGCAATATTTAATGGCAATAAGCATTTACAATCATATCTCACATTAATAATAGGTCTGATTTATTTATCTAATGTTTCTCACGTAAAACTGAAGTTCAGCTTCAGATCAGCCACACAGCTATTTGAATTACAGTTCCTTTGAAACAGCACCTGGTTGCATGAAAAAGACAAACTTTTACTGAGCTTTTGAATGTCATAGAATTTTTATTGAATAAAGCTGAAGAATCTTAGATACTTAAGAGTTGACTGACACTGAATATCAGAATAAAATGTGATTTGTAGACTCACCTCGACATACTCCTCTGTCCTGCTCTGGATGTCAAGAACAGCCAAGGAGTTTCCAGACAACATCTGAGTTTGTGAGAAATTCATTCGTATCTTCAGAGGAGATACTGTGTCTGCAACACAGCGCTGAAACAAACACAACGTTCACCGTCAGACCGAAGCTGCTGTGATTGGCTGAAGCTGTGAGAGACCACACGTACCAGCATGAAGATGGAGAAGTTAGAACAGGAGGACCCAGAATCCAGCAGGACGGACTGCTGCAGAGTCCTGGACGACGAATCCATCGGATCGAAGAATCCTCGACTCATTCCTCGTACCACATCCAAATTCAGATTCAGAGAAACATTCAGCTTCTTCTCCAGAGATCCTGAGAGACATGAGGAGCTGAGACATATTCTTCATGTGACAGAGAGGCTCTCTGGAAATTCACTGATGTTACCTGTGCTGCTGGTCCTCTCGGTCACCGTGAAACATGACGTGAGATTAAATGCATTAAATGCGTTGCTACCCGGACATTCAAAGTAGTTCAGACTGATTTCCTTTGGATTGAAACTGAGCTGCGCAGATACAGACATCACAGGCCGAGCCCTGAGAAGAGAGAGAAAAGAGAAAATAGTTTGTTTATTATGCTGGCCTGAGAAAGCAAACCTACTAAAATGCTTCTTATCATTATTATTAATAGGTTGGCTTGAGAACAATCTCATAGGCTTACATTAAGGGAATGTTCAAATGAGCAAAGAATATTCAAACTGCAAGTGTCAAAATTCAAATCTAAACTCCCAGAATCCCTTGAGACGCATTCAGCCTTCCCTTCATTAGCTGCATCCTTCGAAGGCTGCATTTGAGGCCAGCGCAACGAAGGCTGTCCTAATTCGATGGCTCCTTCAAATGTGCTCTCAAAATGCACCCTTTGTTTTCTGGACAATGAAAGATAGAACTAATGGATCCTTCAAGGCCCAGGCTATCCCAAATTCATCACGTGCTAATGACAACAGGATTTTTTGAGAGACTGCCAGATTATGCTTTTAAATGTAAGTATTGGGTTTCGGCTTTCTCAAATATCTAACAATATAAATGTACAAATGTGAAAAAAACTCTGTGAAAAAAAACTGGTTTAAATGTTGACATCTTACCAAGATGTGATTTTATAGATGGTGTAGAAGTTGAACATATTTAGACAGGTTGTGAACCCTGTTTAGTTTGATGATCACTTTAAAAAAAAGTCTAGTATCAAGGTCACCTCCACTCATCGACAGCAGCTGTCACAGTTGCTAGGCGACAAGGTCAATCCTTCATAGGCTAGAGACCGTCCCGTTTAACAATGCTAGGTCCAACCTTCACGGTGTTCAAAATGCATCATTCAAAGGATGCAGCTTTCCAATTGGGACACGGTTTACATGATAGTCATCTAGACTAATTTAAGCTTCCAATCTATGTAGTATTTCTAATATTTCTTTAATCTATCTATCTATCTATCTATCTATTATTCATGCTAGCCATGTACTAAACATGTTAACAACTTGATTATTGATTATTCTCGTTAGAAACATGCTAGTAATGTGATAAATAATGTTATTTATGTTATTAATGATTTACGTTATTTACGCAGCATAAATGATACCCACTGCTCCGGGTGTGTGTTCACGGTGTGTGTGTGTGTGTGTGTGTGTTCACTGCTGTGTGTGTGCACTTTGGATGGGTTAAAAGCAGAGCACCAATTCTGAGTATGAGTCACCATACTTCGCTGTATGTCACATTATTATTATTTTTTTTACTCTTAAGTGTTAAATCATGTTAGAAACATGCTAGCAAAGCATTAAACTGTGAAACAAAGTGTTAAAACATGTTAGAAACATTCAACATCTATCTACCTATGGTTACTTCCGGTGTGAGTATGCTGTGCACATTCACTGGGGCTGTATAGTTTTGTCTTGTTGTTTTTGTTAAAATGTATGTTCTCCTGGTTTCAAAAATGGACTACCATCATCTCACACATTAAAAAATACAATGATCTATGTTTTGTGACTCCAGCGGGTGTGTGGAGGTGGTGTGTTCCACTCTGCCACTTACTGTGGGGCCTCATACGGCCTAAACGGACTCCTGACTGCCTGCTGTACAGCGTTTGCTGCCGGAGTGGCTGTGTCTTTGATGGGAGGATTTAGTGGCAGTGGCTGCTGTCGTTGAGTGTTCCCGTTTTCTGTTTGGAGTCCTGGAGTTTTGTATTTGTTTGGGCTCTGTGGGACTCCAGATGTGGTTCGATATGGGTCTGTTGGCATGTCTACACCATTGGGCCAGCTCTGGTTTACATATCATGAGGGATGCATTGATCCGATACTTAGGATCGGTATAGGCTCCAATACTGGCATTTTCTGTGGTTTGGGTATCGGTCAGACGAGACCGGCCCAAATCCAGTATTATGCATTTACTATTCTGTGTTATTGTTGAGCCCCACAAAAGTCACAAAACCATTATAAAGCACCAAAACGTTTTCGTGCACTATATTTCAAGTGTTCAGAAGCTATTCCATAGTTCAATGGAACAGGGTACAGATTAATAATGAACTCATTAAATTCAGTTCACATAAACTCTTCTCTCCGCTGCGGCTGTCTATCATCCTCCATTCAGCAATCAAACTGTGTGTATTGTTCAGTTACTACAGCCAAAACCATCAAACTCTCTTCAAGAGCGCACAGTAACTGAGGTTTAAAACTGTTCAAAGAAAAGGCTCAATAAACTAACGCACAGATTTAATACACTACGTATCAATATCTCTTCCCTTTGTACTAGTGATGTCCGGTTCGCGAACAATTAGTTTGATTTAACCAGTTCCTTTTAGTGAACCGATTGAACCAGTTCACCAAATCGGACTGAATCGTTTGAAATGGTTCGCATCTCCTAAGCATTAATCCAGAAATTACTTAAATTATTCACTTTTTTAACGTGGCTGAGTCGAAATAAACCAATATCCCGGAGTAATTCATTTACTCACACAGTACACTGACTGAAGTGCTGTGAGGAGAGAACTGAAGATGAACTGGAGCAGAGCAGCTTGTGTGTTGTCTATGCAGACTCAGGGCTGCGCAGTCTGTGCACTGGGACTCCGCTCTATACTGACGCCTTTAGTATTATAATACTTTTCTGCACAATCAAAGATTATTAATAGTCTTTCTTGTTCTGTTCTTCTATCTATCATATGTTGCTGCCTTTATTACTGTTCTATACATTTAAAAGAAAAGTCTTTTATATTTCTATTTAAATGTATATACTTGTTTTTACATTAATGTATTTTACAACAATACAAAGAGCAGCGTGTTACATTTTACCAGATTTTAGACTTATTCACTGTTATTTGTAAATAAAATATTTCACTAGATTTTATAAAATTATTGTGCACCCATGATTTTTCTAGAGTTTTTTTTTTTTTTTGCATTATAGTTTATAATTGTATTTTTGTCATAGATTATGATTATATGTTTTTTCATTTGTTATTTTTCATTAAAATGAAGTTGTCTATATGTAGTAGATTGTGTTTCACACAAAAGAGTGACGATCAGGTCAACACAGAGAAGTATAGAAATTCTACATTGATTAAAAAAAACTGTGCCGGTATCGGATTGGATCGGTATCAACAGATATTCAGAATTTTCTGTATCGGATCGGTTCTGAAAAAATGGTATCGTTGCATCCCTACATATCACGCTACTGCTCATTCTGTTTGGACTGCTGGCTCGGACAAATGTGTGTTTACACTCTTGATTATACCTTTGCCTCAGCTTTTATGATTTTTTTGTTTAGATTGTTGTGTTTACTGTATTCTTTATTGTATTTGACTTTTTATATTGTAATTGTTTATTGTATTTGTCTTGTTATATGTATTTACGTCATATAATATTGACTGGAAAGTGCTTTGAGCTCAGGAAAAGTGCTATATAAATCAATCTTTAAAATTGTTTCAAACTTCAAGCTTTTACAACTACTTCAATCTTTCAGGCTAGGCTTTCTCAAGCCAACCTAAAGTTTGTCTTGACAAACATTTTTGTCTAGTTCAGGGTTAGGAAAGTTTGGTCCTAGAGAGCCAGAGTCCTGCAGAGTTTAGCTCCAACCCTGGAAGAAAAAAAAAAAAAACACCTCACCTGCCTGTAGCCTTAGTAGTCCTGAATACATGGATGAGCTTGTTCAGGTGTGCTTGATTAGGGTTGAAGCTGAACTCTGCAGGACTCTGACTCTCTAAGACCGAACTTGCCTGCCCCTGGTCTAATTAATAGTGTGATAAATCTCACAGTTTGGCACCTTGTAGGTTTTGCTCATTAAATTTATTCTCCAGACTAAAGAATGACCTACTTGAGCAGGACGATCCCTCCTTGTGTTCCAATCACGATATCTGGCAGATTATCATCATTCATATCCATCTGACCAGAGAGAGACACTCCAAACTGCTGCAGACCAGGCAGAACCGACCGTGCTGGGATCCGCTAAACACACACACACACACACACACACACATTTGTTTTTGTGAATTGTGGACATATCCCATTGGCATAATGGTTTTTATACTTTACAAACTGTATGTGCTATCGCCCTACACCAACCCTACACCTAACCCTACCCCTTACAGGAAACTTTGTGCATTTTTACTTTCTCAAAAAAAAAAACTCATTCTGTATGGTTTATAAGCATTTTGAACAATGGGGACATGGGTTATGTCCTCATAAGTCACCCTCTCCTTGTAATACCTGTGACATACCCATGACATTATACAAAGTTGTGTCCTGATATGTCACAAAAACACACACACACACACACACACACACACACACACACACACACACACACATATATACTGTATGTTTTTGTGTGAGTGTGAGTGTGTGTGTGTGTGTGTGTCAGGGTTAGGTTTAGTTTTTGTCCTGTTTTCATTGTGTTTTCAGTTCACTTGTTCCCCTGTGACCTAGTTTTACTTTGTCTCCTAATTGTCATTCTGTTGACCTCTGTTTGATTATCCTTTCAGGTCCTTTTGTTTGCTCTTGTTTATGTTTAGTTGGCAAGTGTTCCCGTATATGTTGGATTTACCTTATTAAAATACTTTTTCTTTGATCTCCATTGCAACGTCTCCTTCACATCACCAACCGTAACAATTACATATATATATATATATAATGCATTCAGGCTTAATCCCAAAGTATACTTTAGTTTTTACAAGTACGTATCCATACAGTGCATGTGACAAATATTCCATCATAAGTGTAAGTACATGCATGGTCCAGGTTCTTTCTATTTATTTTTTAATTATTTATTTTTTTAACCACATGTGCTCTTTACAATTAGTTCACATATGCATCTAGAATTTTGGGGGGCTAATAGTTTGTCCGCAAGGTAGTGACACTAACACATGCCATTATTTCACAGTCGAAAAAGAAACAGAAGAGACACAACAGCAACAGAGCCATGCTGAAAAGCACTTTTGTGAGGCAGTTCCGAAATTCACGCAGCTCTAGTCCAAAAGAGTGCAAAGATGTTTTTATTGCTCATAACTTCTGGAGAGAAATAGTGCAGACACTGGACAAACATGAAACTTTCCAGCATTCATGCATGCTATTAAATGGAGTTTTCTTTGAAAGTCTGCATGTTCAGTCATACAATTTTTTTTTCCCTTTCATTAACTTGGTGTTTGGGTTCCTTGCCACTGCTGCCTTCTGGTCTGCTTAGTAGGGGTCTGAAAGATACTTAACTTTTGAAAAATTAATATGAACTAGAGCTGAACTAAGCTAGATGATGACTCCATTGTTTTCTGTAGAGCTGCTTTACAGCGGAGTCACATCTTGCAGCATAGACACTGGTATTAAACTGAACTGAATCAACACTGCACTGACTCAAGCTGAATATGACATTGCTGCCTTTTGTAGAACTGCTTATAGCTGAAATGAATTTCACACTGTTATTGATCTGAACTGAACATACACTAAGCTGAGTTTACATAACTGATTCTGCTATTTTCCTATTTTTCTCTGTCAAGCTGCTTTGACACAATCTGTATTGTATAAAGTTTTATACAAATGAAGGTGACTTGACATGGTGAATGCACTAAGAATTTACATCAAAACTAAAGTATAATTTATACTTTAAATGAACAGGTGAGTCTGAACATCTGAGTCACACTCATCATCACTTGTCCTCAGGGTGGTTATTAATGGTTATTTACAACTGGTAGTGGAAAAAAGCCAAAGAAATCTACTCTGCCAAACAAAGTTCATCATTGTGTGGTTTGTCATTTACCCTGCAGTGTCTGTCTGTTAATCTGTGAACATTCGGCTTGTCTGGGTTTCTGGGTTAAATGTGAGCACAAACAAAGCTTTAGGTATTGATGGAAGCACAGCAAACTCTCACCTGAGGAGCGTGTTCAGGGTTTATGCCATGCGTCCCATCACCCAGGTAGATGTAGACAACTCCTTCATTCTCCAGCGGCGCCCCGACCGCCACATCTGACAGACCGTCTCCATTCAGGTCCTTTAGTGAAGCCAAAGATGTAGCAAATCTACCTGTGGTTGATTGCAGTGTCTTCTGAGAATACTATGGAGAGAGAAAGAGAAGAAAACAGAATCTTTATTCATCGATACATCACCAGGAATGGCACCAGAACACCAGAACAATCGAACATCGAGCACCAGAACAATTTCCATGACTTTCACATCATGAGAACCTATTACAACAGCAATCCCAATGGAGTAACACAATGGTGATGACTAGCAGCCTTCCAGTCAAAGACCCTCAAGACAGTAGTGAAATAATAGTGAATCTGTGCGTACCTGCTCTGATAAAGTGTAGACGTACAGCCTCCCTTCAGCCCTCGGCTGAGACTGGTAAAATAATGGAGCTCCGACCAGCAGGAAATCTGAGTCTCCATCAGAGTCCACATCCAACAGACTCAGAGACGCCCCGAAGTATGAGCCAATCTGATGCCAGAAATCAATCAAAATGAATGGTACTGCATTTTAGCACATGCTTTTATAGCCTGGTGTTCACAGATAAAATATAAAAATGACATATTCTTCTGCTTCACAAACACAATGTCACACAATACTGGCTAGAAATCGAAGAGATCTTTGTGAACTTGTTTTACTCCTTTTCTCTGTTGGATATGGCATTGCAGAGTCTCTATTGTAAGTGGAATGCTTGTTTGTTTTTGGTGAAATAATAAGTCTCATGAGAGTGTGTGTGTTTGAAGGGTCTGCTGATCTTCTCGGTGGACTGTAGGTTTGGGAGCCCCTGGTCTCACCGGTGGAGAGAGATAATATTGTGTCTGAGGGTTTTTCACTGACTTGTTCTCCGTTGATGTTCCTCATCACGGTCCATGTGCTTTCATTCTTGGTGAAGAGGGTCACCAGACCCGTGTGTTCGGCCCGCGGTGCCCCAGAGAACAGAAGAGAGAAACCGTGTCTCATTCCCAGCACAGTAGAGTAACCTGAACACCATCAGCTTCATTAAAACACACACACACTCTTCACAACACACAAGAACAAACAAAAAGTCCTACATACCCATGTACGAGTCTTTATTTACAGCTGGATCGATGATCTCTGTCTGTCTGAATTTAGATCCTGATCCCATCACCTCATACAGAGCTCCACGCCAGTCATTCGATCCAACCGAACCCACGATCACAGACTCCTGAAACAAACACTGCAGACTCAGCTTCAGTCTCAGTAGTAACATATGCTTAATAATGGATATTACTAAAACCACTCTTCCTGTCAGCTGAGAAACAGTCACTAGTAAGGATGTTCCAATCAGTTTTTTTTTTTGTCCCTCATCTGATCGGAGTCATTAAATATTGAGTATCTGCTGATACCGAGTCCAAATCTGATACTTGTATTTCTTAGTACTTGGTGCACACTTCAAGTACATTAAAGTTACAAAGTTATTCAGATCAATCCATTTTACACAAGGATGTGCAGAGAGTTTCTCAGGGATAGGGTATGTAAATGTAAAAATGTAAAAAAAAAAAAAGTTAAAATGTAAAAAAAAATAATATAACCCATCAAGGTGCACACACACCCAGAGCAGTGGGCAGCCATTTTTACTGCAGCGCCTGGGGAGCAGTTGGGGTTCAGTGCTTGCTCAAGGGTCTCTTCTCAGTCGTGGTATTGAGGGTGGAAGAGAGTGCTGGTCATTCACTCCCCCCACCGACAATCCCTGCTGGTGCCGAGACTCGAACCCTGCAACCTTTGGGTTACAAGTCCAACTCAAGTAATGTAACTAATTACATTTGATTACTTTTTTAAATTTCTAACCAAAGTTTTCAACTGCTAATAATTTTGAAACATTTAAAGCAGGCAGGGTTAACCTTACAGTAGTACTGAGCACTGATTACTGTCAGACTTTCAAAATCCTTCTTCACTTGAATTAAGATTATAATAATTTAATTAGAACATTTTGTGTGAAAATATTCAGATGTAACTCCCTTTGTAATTGTGGAGGAAAATGTAATTTTCTATTCAAATTTTTATTTGCTTTACTCTACTAAGGAGTGTTCTTTCTTTATTGAATGTCAAATGAATATGCTTATGTTTGTCATGAGATATGAGACATAACAGGAAATTTATAGTCGTGGCCAAAAGTTTTGGCAGTGACAAATTTTGTGTTTTGCAAAGTTTGCTGCTTCAATTTTTGTAGATTATTTTTCCACGTTTCTATGACTACTGAAAAACAATGATAAACATACCACACGTTTTAAAGGCTTTTATTGGCAAAATAATATGAGTCAATATTTACAGTGTTGACCCTTGTTCTTCATAACCTCTGCAGTTCGCTCTGGTATGCTGGATATTAGCTTCTGGGCCAAATCCTGACTGATGGTGATCCATTCTTGTCTTATTAGTTCTCAGAGTTGATCACAGTTTGTGGGCTTCTGCTTGTCCACTCGCCTTTTGAGGACTGACCAAAGGTTCTCTATTGGATTGAGATCCAGGGAGTTGCCTGGCAACGAATGCAAAATTTCAATGTAATGATCTTCGAGCCACTTCTTTATCTCTCTTGCTTTGTGACATGGGGCTCCATCATGCTGGAAAATGCACAGATCATCACCAATTTGCTCATGGATTGTTGGAAGAAGGACGTTTTGATACCATTCTTTATTCATGGCAGTGTTTTTGGGCAGAATTATGAGAGAGCCCACTCCCTTGGTTGAAAAGCAACCCCACACATGGATGATCTCAGGATGCTTCACTGTTGGCACAACACAGGACTCATGGTAGCGTTCACCTTTTCTTCTCTGAACAATCGATTTTCCAGATGTCCCAAACAACTGGAAGGGAGCTTCATCAGAGAAAATAACTTTGCACCAGTCTTTTGCTGTCCAATCCTTGTACTTCCTGCAGAATTTAATTCCTTGATGTTTATCTTGGAGAGAAGTAACCTTTTTGTTGCCCTTATTGACACCAGGCCGTTGTCCAAAAGTCTTGTCCTCACTGTGTGTGCAGATGCTCTCACACCAACCTGCTGCCATTCCTGAGCAAGCCCTGCACTGCTGGAGACACAATTCTGTAGCGGACTCCTCAGGAGGAGACGGTCCTGTGCTGTAGCGGACTCCTCAGGAGGAGACGGTCCTGTGCTGTAGCGGACTCCTCAGGAGGAGAGGGTCCTGTGCTGTAGCTGATTCCTCAGGAGGAGACGGTCCTGTGCTGTAGCGGACTCCTCAGGAGGAGACGGTCCTGTTCTGTAGCGGACTCCTCAGGAGGAGATGGTCCTGTTCTGTAGCGGACTCCTCAGGAGGAGGCGGTCCTGTTCTGTAGCTGATTCCTCAGGAGGAGACGGTCCTGTGCTGTAGCGGACTCCTCAGGAGGAGAGGGTCCTGTGCTGTAGCTGATTCCTCAGGAGGAGACGGTCCTGTGCTGTAGCTGATTCCTCCGGAGGAGACGGTCCTGTGCTGTAGCGGACTCCTCAGGAGGAGAGGGTCCTGTGCTGTAGCTGATTCCTCAGGAGGAGACGGTCCTGTGCTGTAGCTGATTCCTCAGGAGGAGACGGTCCTGTGCTGTAGCTGATTCCTCAGGAGGAGACGGTCCTGTGCTGTAGCGGACTCCTCAAGAGGAGACGGTCCTGTGCTGTAGCGGACTCCTCAGGAGGAGACGGTCCTGTTCTGGAGCTGACTCCTCAGGAGGAGACGGTCCTGTTCTGGAGCTGAATCCTCAAGAGGAGATGGTCCCGTGCTGTAGCGGACTCCACAGGAGGAGATAGTCCTGTTCTTTAGCTTACACCTCAGGAGGAGATAGTCCTGTTCTTTAGCTTACACCTCAGGAGGAGATGGTCCTGTTCTTTAGCTTACACCTCAGGAGGAGATGGTCCTGTCCTGTAGTGGACTCCTCAGGAGAGGATGGTCCTGTTCTGTAGTGGACTCCTCAGGAGGAGATGGTCCTGTGCTGTAGCTGATTCCTCAGGAGGAGACGGTCATGTGCTGTAGCGGACTCCTCAGGAGGAGACGGTCCTGTGCTGTAGCTGACTCCTCAGGAGGTGACGGTCCTGTTCTGTAGCTGACTCCTCAGGAGGATACGGTCCAGTGATGTAGCTGAGTCCTCAGGAGGAGACGGTCCTGTGCTGTAGCGGACTCCTCAGGAGGAGAGGGTCCTGTGCTGTAGCGGACTCCTCAGGAGGAGGCGGTCCTGTTCTGTAGCTGATTCCTCAGGAGGAGGCGGTCCTGTTCTGTAGCTGATTCCTCAGGAGGAGACGGTCCTGTGCTGTAGCGGACTCCTCAGGAGGAGACGGTCCTGTGCTGTAGCTGATTCCTCAGGAGGAGACGGTCCTGTGCTGTAGCTGATTCCTCCCGGAGGAGACGGTCCTGTGCTGTAGCGGACTCCTCAGGAGGAGACGGTCCTGTGCTGTAGCTGACTCCTCAGGAGGAGACGGTCCTGTGCTGTAGCTGAGTCCTCAGGAGGAGACAGTCCTGTACTTTAGCTGAGTCCTCGGGAGGAGACGGTCCTGTTCTGTAGCGGACTCCTCAGGAGGAGACGGTCCTGTGCTGTAGCTGACTCCTCAGGAGGAGACGGTCCAGTGATGTAGCTGAGTCCTCAGGAGGAGACGGTCCTGTTCTGGAGCTGAATCCTCAAGAGGAGATGGTCCCGTGCTGTAGCGGACTCCACAGGAGGAGATAGTCCTGTTCTTTAGCTTACACCTCAGGAGGAGATAGTCCTGTTCTTTAGCTTACACCTCAGGAGGAGATGGTCCTGTTCTTTAGCTTACACCTCAGGAGGAGATGGTCCTGTCCTGTAGTGGACTCCTCAGGAGGAGATGGTCCTGTCCTGTAGTGGACTCCTCAGGAGAGGATGGTCCTGTTCTGTAGTGGACTCCTCAGGAGGAGATGGTCCTGTCCTGTAGCTGAGTTCTCAGGAGGAGA
Organism: Cyprinus carpio; assembly: GCF_018340385.1. Taxonomy (NCBI): domain Eukaryota; kingdom Metazoa; phylum Chordata; class Actinopteri; order Cypriniformes; family Cyprinidae; genus Cyprinus; species Cyprinus carpio. Next base: position 39,314,854 of record NC_056572.1, on the reverse strand, counting down.
TGTCCTGGCTCTTGCTGGACACTCTGGGATGTCCTGAAGACTTCTTCACTGCAGTCGAACTTCTCTCCTTGAAGTTCTTGAGGGTCCTGTAAATGGTTCTTTCAGGTGCAATATTCTTTGAAGCAATTTCCTTGCATGTGAGGCCATTTTGATGCAAAGCGATGATGGCTGCAAGTGTTTCTTTGGAGGAACCATCGCTAACAAGAACACAATGATTGGAAGTGCTTCTTTCCTTCTTTTATAGCAATCAGATAGCTCTTAAAATCTAATTAGTATGATAGTGATTTCACCTGACTAGTTATCATTCACACTTTCACATGAGCTGCTGATATGATTACTCAGTTAATGTTAGCTGGTCATTATGTGTCAGGATCAAAAACAGTGAAATTAGTTTTTTTCTGAAAAGTTAATTTTTGGCCAATAGAGCTTTTAAAATGCAGTTATTAAATTATTTAAAATGAATCTGCTCACACAATAATATAGAAATAATGTGAATGAACACCAGAACAGCTGAGGCAGCAAATTTTGCAAAACACAAATTTATGTCACTGCCAAAACTTTTGGCCATGACTGTAAGTGCATGACAAGTGTGAGACAAGAAAATATAATGTCAGCTTTTTAGACGTCCTGTCTTCTTAGAAACACATATTTAGGCACCTTAAATGGACATATATGTTGAATATGCATTATGATTGGAAGAAATCAAAGCATCCGGATTTGATGAAGGTATAAATGTTGAGTCAGGGTGTTGCCTCTTGGTCATATTCTGTATGACTGCTGACCTACCTTTTCTTGCAAGAAAATAAATCTTCAAAAGACTTTTATCTCATACCTTTTTTGAAATAGAAAATTGCCACAACAGTAATCTTTAACGTTTCAGTAACTACTTTAATTACACTTTTTCATAATTCCATTGCATGTAACTAGTTACCAACACTGTGTGTATGTGTATATATATATATATATATATATATATATATATATATATATATATATAGGTAGATGTAAACATTTTACAATAGTAGACATTGTACACACTGTGTGATCACAATTATGAATATGGGACTACTGAAATTAAGCAGAATAATTGCAACATAAAGGATAAAGTTAGAAAGCATGAAGCTTTCAAGTCCAAAACAAGACGCAACCCAACACATGGCGACAGTAACATCTTAGATGGTCTGACAGCAGATAAAAGAAAACAGAAAATAAATGACTTTCCAGTGATTTGTTACTAAAGTGCGCATCAGATCTGTTAAATGCGTCAGCTCAAACGTGTGTGTGATGCGGTAGAATGGACCCCTTTAGTTCTCACACATCACGCATGCACATTTGAGGTTTAATTTTTCACTTGTAATGGTGGTTGGCAAACCTACAGGAAGGCACATACTGCCACCTACTGCACAACACCAGTTGACATAAAATAAGGATTGAGTTTAAAATAGTCCATACCAATCAGTTAAAAAAAACGGCCCTGATCCCAATCCTTGAGATCGACTCGGGACATCCCTAGACCCTGGATCTCTTAACTAAAAGTGAAAAGTGAAAGTGAAAGTCGTGACATTTGCCAAGTATGGTAACCCATACTCGGAATTGGTGCTCTGCATTTAACCCATCAAAGTGCACACACACAGCAGTGAGAAGTGAACACACCGTGAACACACACCCGGAGCAGTGGGCAGCTATATCCAGCGTCTGGGGTTAGTCTAATGAGGTTAGTCACACTAAATCTTTGAAAGATGTTCAGAGTTTTAGTTTTTGATTTTTAGCAGCAAATAATCCAGATCTGTGTTGCTCTGGGTTTACTTCAGGTCCCAGATTTTACATCAAGTGGTGACACAGCATTGATTACTGGACAGTATCATAAACAAAAATGTCCTTCAATAAAGTGAAAGTGAAAAAAGTCAAAGTGACGTGATTGGTAACCCATACTCTGATTTCGTGCTCTGCATTAACCCTTCCAAAGTGCACACAGCAGGGAAAACACACACACCATGAACACACACCCGGAGCAGTGGGTATCATTTATGCTGCGGTGCCCAGGGAGCAGTTGGGGGTTCGATGCCTTGCTCAAGGGCACCTCAGTCGTGGTATTGAAGGAGAGAGCACTGTACATTCACTCCCCCCCACCTACAATTCCTGCCGGCCCGAGACTCGAACCCACAACCTTTTGGGTTACGGGTCTGACTCTCTAACCATTAGGCCACGACTTCCCCAAAACCATAAACATTTAAATGTGTCATTTATATTTCCATAAATTTCATAGACACAACAACATGCTAAATTATTAACATGACATAGCCTGAATAGGAAAATTAACAAGTTTACTTTATTATATTATCATATTTCATAGATTTCCATAATTCTTATTGCATTTATAATAAACCATGAGCATTCCTGATTCATCTGGCTAGTTCAGTGCTTCTGCCTTTTCAACATCTGACACAGCATTGAAATCATTCCAGTGCACTGATATTCACTCCCCAAACATTACCATAATGCAAAATACAAAAACCAGGGAGCATAGTTGCCTATAGACAATTTGAGAATTTCTGAGATTTTGAAAGGGGAAGATTTTCATAGGACTTCAGAAGACTTGGATTGTAGCGCACAAATTGCATGAACTACTTTTATGGAATGACATGAACTATTCCTTAATAGAAATTATTATTTATTACTTTATATGACATTTCTCTCACCTCCTGGTAGACAACACTGAATCCACTCTGCGATAACTCTTTCTGTCTGTCTCTACCGTGAGCTTCCTTTGACCCTGAAACACAGAAGGAAAACTCTTACAATCATCTGTGGATTCTTCATTAGCTGCTTTTATTGTAAACTCATAGTAAGTGTCAATTTCCTTTATGTTTGCATATTACCTTCAATGTTGTAGATCTTTTTTTGCAGGTTGTCAAGAAGTCCTTTGAGTCCATTGTACTCTTGAATGTAGAAGGTGTTGTTTAGTTTTGGTTCTGATGCCAGCTGAGTGAGTGTGGTTAAATCAACCTTTCCCACCTGAAAAACAAAAGTCTCATTACATCTGACTGTGCAAAAGCACTTGTAACAAAAATGTGAATTAAAACACAGCTTAATGTGAAAACATTTATTAAAATGAATAACGAACTGAAAACTGTATTTTCCTCAGTGCAACTGATGACATCAAAAAAGTGTTTTCCACTCAATTATGTGACATACTGTCAGTATTGGTTAGTAACATACTGACACGGGTCGGTTACGATGAAGCACACAGCGAAGGAGTACAATCCAAAATAGGGTCTTTAATCAATAATTCAAAAGGAGACACTGGAGAACACAGGATTGCATTACCACCAAATAACATCAACACAAGACGGGGGAACTGAGGAAACCACAGGGCTTATAAACAGGGAATGTAATCAGGGAGAACTGAAACAGGTGGAGTAATGATCCAAAACAGGTGAACAGAATGAACTAATCAAGGAAAACTAGGTCAAGGAACCCACAATCCCCCAAGAAAGACAAGGAAGGCGCCCTGGAGGCTAGTGCAGGGCAGGAACACGGCAGAGAGCAGGGAGGCCTCCAGGGCGGATCAGGAGGTGCCGGCAGAACAGAACATAAACGTGACACATACCCCTGATCTGTGATAAAATACAACAACAAAATGTTGTATATCTCACTTAAAGCTGAAGTGTGTCATTTCTGCATCACTAGTGACAAAAATAAAATTGCACAAATAAAGAAAACATATATTCAAAACACCAAACACATGAGACAGTCAGACAAAACAGATAGTCCCTCCCCAAACTCATGTGATTGGTTGAGTCAGAAGTCAACATCTCCGGCTGCTCAAACCAACAGATGAACGTTGTGAAAGGCGTTTCACTGTTAACAAGTCACACCACCAATGACTGACTTACAGTGACTCTGACCAGTGAACTGAACTAGCTGAAAAAAGACATTAGATGACAAGCAAACTCACCCCGATGATGTAGCGGAGGATATTCTGCTCATCACATATGTTGAGGATATTATAATCATCGTTATCACTGGGGTCTCCATCTGTGATGATCACTAGAGCTTTCTGAGCGTTGGGATCGGCTCCAGACGACACGCTATTCAGCACATTCTTTCTGATGATATAATAAATCATAAATTACGACACATGAACACCTTTCAGAATCAGCGTCAAAGTGCTTCTGTCATTTCTAGGCCAATATGTTTTTCAGGAGTTCACACTCAGATATAATAAGTGACTGAGTGAATAGTGAGTATATTTGGTGTATATCTGTCCGAGGGGAGGCTCTGAGCTCAGAATACAGTCAGAGAACTCCCTCATATCCCACGCTGGGACAGGAACAGTTAGCAGTGAGGTGTTGGGGTTGAGGAGGGATGCTGGAAAACTCGTGGGACTGAGGTAGGTTGGCTGTATAAATACTTTTGTGCTAACTGAGCTGATTATCTGAATGTGCTTCTGCCAAACTTTATTAATAAAACATCATTTAACTCCTAATTTATAGAATGACAAAAGTCCAACTTCAGCAACAGTGTTTTTAACAATCCAGAAAAAGAGAGCACAACTACAGCATGAACCATAATTAATTTTCATTTAATCATCTCAAGACTCAAAACTACCAAAGAGTAAATTCAGTGAATGTTCATAATCATAATCATCACTCACAGAACGTAGTTGATTGCCTTGTATGTGTTTGTGAGAGATTTCATGTGTCTCTCTTTCATGAGTTTCTCTTCAGCGGAGCCGTTCTGATAATCGTTGAAGTCAAACACAGTTCGTATATCTGTTGAAAACTGGACAGCAGCGAACTGACACACAGAAAAACAACAGACAACAACATTATCATCATTAAACGCCACGTACAGTACCAGATATGGTTTACAGAACCACATTTATCCTATGAGCTATTGTATGTCGATATTTCCAGATTCACAGCTGATGGATTGTTTTACCTTTATGGATGAGTTTGAAAGTTTTTTCATAACATCTTTAATGAAGTTTTTGTTCATATCAAACTCGACTGCTTTCATACTGCTGGATCCATCAAAGAGAAACACCAGATTGACTTCTCTCTTTCTGCAGAAACACCACAACATACACAAACTCTGCTGCTACTCCATAAATCCATCAAACCAAAAAAACAAATCAAAAAACTCACAAATATAACGTAGTATCATATTTTGGATTTTGATTTGATTTGATTTGTCAATAAAAATACCTCCAAATGAAATTAAATAAAGCACCACATGTTTTATTTATTTATTTGTTTGTTTATTTAACAGGGACAGTGTATGGCACTCAGCCATACCAGAATTAGCTACAAGCTAAATTTCATCTGTAGTCCCTGGGCAGGATGAGATAACATACGATAAACAATCACATATAAATATACCATAAAACAATGTTTAAAATGTCTAAAATGTTTAAACTGCTTGAAGTCTTGGTTTGTGTGAGACTCATCAGACCTTGGTAAGCAGCGGTGAAGTTGGAGACGGCCTGTAAGCTGCTGTTGAACTGGTAGCAAACGCCGTTCAGATACGAGTTTCCATCACACTCATGAGCAAAATACGGACTGCAGCTCTGAGAAAGAGACACGTCAGGAGCCTCAGCAGATCACAAAATCAGCTGAAACTAGTTCTAGAAAATGGCGTCACACATGTATAAAAAATATAAAAATTATACTCTTAGTTATGGTTCAGCTTGCATTTTTATAATGTTCAGTAATGACCTTAACATACTCAGCTTACTACTGGTTTCTCTGTAATATTTCACAATCCTGTGTTTGTATTTGCCGTATACCATATTTAATGGTACCTGAGCATTCTGTGAACATTAACATCTCATGAAGGAGGTTTGTCTGTCAGAGACTCTGAACTTACAGTGAGAGCAGCGGAAGACACAGCAGCAGACATGCCGAAGAAGCGGACGCTCTCTGAACCTGTCAAACCCCAGCAGAGAGAGAGAGAGAGAGAGAGAGAAAGAGAGAGAGAGAGAGAGAGAGTCATCAGCTCAGTATAAAGCAGTGAAAGTCCACAGCAGTCACTGATAGATGTCTGTGATGCTGATACCTGGCCGCTGCAGCCGCTGGCAGGACTGCAGATCTGCTGTGCAGCTGTACATCTCCCCTGCTAAGTTTCCTTCTAATGGAGCTCCAACAATGATTCTGAGAAACACACCCGCACAACCAATCAGACACTCAAGACCGTCTGGAAACACCTAACAACCACACAGAACACCCTAGCAACCAGTGTGTGTCTGACTCACTGCTTCCTGTTTCCAAACTCGGTCTGATAAACACTGTAACCAAAGAAATCTTCTGGCGTGCCGTTAAATCTCAGTGGATGTTCAGTGTCGATGTTGAAGGCCTCTGAAAGAGACGCTGGAGAAGTGAGAGAGAGACTGTTGAGACATCAGGAGACCTTTGTGAGACTTTTTTCTAAATGATTCTTTCTGGTTTCTCTTCCTGTTTGTCAGCATTTTGTAAGATGCTGAAACTAAAGCAAATGTCTGACACTGGTGTCCATCAGGATTCAACCTGCCGTACTGGAACAACCGAACTGTGTGTGTGTTTCTACCTAGATGTGCACACCCTAACGAAATAGAAGTTTATTCAAGTGTGCTATTAGTATACTTCTTTTAAACTAAAAATAGGAAAGTATGCTTTTAGTTTGCTTTTTATGTACTTCTCAGAAATATACGTAAAATGACATTTAAGTATACTTGACTTATACTTACAAAAAGTCTAAATATACTTGAACTATACTTAAGTATACTTAATAAAATAAACTTGAAGTATACTACTTTTTGGTAAGGGCAGACAGACAGACACCAGCATCATTCATCTGCAGGCTGACATTAAACTAATGAAACTATCACAACACCATGCTGCTACATCAAGAGAAAAGAGCAGTGTGTGTGTGTGTGTGTGTGTGTGTGTGTGTGTGTGTGTGTTGAGCGAGTTCCTGTCACATATAACCACTAACCTACCACACACACACACACACACACACACACACACACACATCATACTGAGCTCCAGCACCTCAAATTAACCTAAATATTATTGTAAATTTAGAATGTAAGTCTCTCTCTCTCTCTCTCTCTCTCACACACACACACACACACACACACACACAGACACACACACACAGATCTAAATGAACACATCAGTCTTCTGTTTTATAAAAAAGTAATAATTATTTCAAACTAATGCAAAAACTACAATGAAGATGAACAAAATGAAGTACTTTCTGAGTCGTGTGAATGTTTGAGTGCATCTCTTACCCCACATGAAGAGAATCAAGCCATGAGTCTCCATCCCGCTGCTGCTCGTCTGTGTGACAAACATCTTCCTGTTCATTTCTTCATGACAAACTCATTTCCTCCTTAACATGGTGTTTCTCACCCTCGCAGGCTGTGTGTGTGTGTGTGTGTATGTGTGTTTCTCACAGATCTAACAGCAGCAGTGTCCATGCATTAGATCATGATGTTTGTAATGAACACTGAGAAGCACACATCTGACCTAAAAATCAGTGTACATCACAGGAAGGGTGGATTTAAAACACACACAGATGTTTCTTTGCAAGTTTCACTTGTCTCAAACTTGGGTATTGTGCAACACAGATCCACACAAACCTTAACACACACACACACACACACACACTGCATCAGAAAAAGGGAACAAAAGCATTGTGGTAATAATGCTTTCAATGAAAAGGCTGAGTGAGCTGTTTACCCCCAGAAACAGAGCTGTGCTTTTGGTCTTATTTTCTCCACATTTCCTTCTGAAACTTTAAAAATGTTTGTGCCCCTTGTATTCTGATCATCGGTCAGTGTGATGCTGATGCTGCCTATTTTTTGTAAATCACGTACAGTAAGTGTTTAGCAGATGCTTTTGTGTAAACTGACATAAAAGTGAGGAAATACAGAAGCAATGTAACATAAAAAAGCCAAAATATTAAAGATGAGGTTACATTAATCATTTTAATTGAAAAAACATGTGAAGAAAATACACAAACATTTTTCCTTCCTTTGGCTGTTACTTTCTGCGTAAAATAACATTTTCTATTGTGACGAGTGGGGCGGGGCCGAGAGCCGTGGGAACGGAGCGAGGCCGGTGGAGTGATTGGGAAATGAGCGACACCTGCTCCACTCACCGGTCTCGAGTCCCACGGAGGAGATCGGGAGGATACAAAAGAGGAGCGACGACAGTGAAGGACGAGAGAGGACCAGGCCTGGGCTTTATTTTGTGTTTGGTTTTTGTTTGTGCGCGGCAGTCGCCCGTGAGGGGCTGTCGCGCTGTTTTGTGTTTATTTTATTATTAAAGTTTGATTTGAGTGTTCGCCGGTTCCCGCCTCCTTCTTCCCGTGACTATGGAGTTTTATATTGTTATCTAGATCTATGTTCTTAGGAATAATGAGAATTATATAAACAATTATTAATTATAGAAATCAAATAAACTACTAACAGGAAATATGAAATAGAAAATAAACAAATAAATAAAAAGCAATGCCTCCAGCAGGAACAATATTTAAGAAAAAAAAAAAGTTCTGTCATCATTTACTCTCCGTATGATTCTATTTCTCACACAAATGCAGATGGATGAGTGATGAGAAATGTTCGCTGTGACCGTCAAGCTCCTAAAGCTCATATAAGCACAATGAAAGTATCATAACAGTCCTGTATTTTTTAAACATATTTTTGGGGGAAAAAGTGAAGAAGAAAAAAATGCTATAACATTAGAACTGAACAATTGCTTGGTTACCTATGCATCATTACATTAGTCACCTTGATGGAAATATGTCAGATTATACATTAGTCAATAAACATGTCACAAAACTGTCATTTTGCATTATTGACACACTGTTTTCCTAATTAATGTTGTTCAGTTGCTTTGACGCAATCTTTTTTGTTTAAAGCGCTGTATAAATAAAGATGACTTGACTTGACAAAGGCATTAACACAGTCCATGTTTCCCAGTATTGCAAATATTTGTCCATCTGTAAATTTAATGAAACAGTCATTCTCTCCACGTTTGGACACTGGTCTCAATGTCCAATTTCTTTCCAGCTGCTAATAATATCTTTAAAAGGTACTTATTTTTCATCATCAAATGAGCTACAAATTGTTGAGAAAGAGCAGTCAATTCCATCAGCAGATAAATTATGTATTACTTCTGTTACCTCCAGCCAGTACGACTGAATGGCTGTGCAGCTCCAAAATACATGAATCTGTATATGATCTGCCAGCTGTTCCCCACACAGTTCCTCCAGCAAAGACCCCTTCCAATTTCACCAGTGCGGGGGATACAAACTATCTGATAAGACTACCAGCAGAAATCTCTCCACGGACCAGGACTGGTAGAAGAAGTCTGTATGGAACAAATATTCAGCCTGTCTTCCTTTGATATTCCTAGACCAGATTCTTTCTCCATTTAACCCAACCTTATTTGTTGAATGTTTCTGAGTGGACTGGGTAGCTGAATATAATTTTGAAAAAAAAAGTTTCCTATTGTCATTGTTTTTATACATATCAATAAATTCATCAACTCAGCGGGTGTCATGCTTCTCCATAAATAGCTTAAAAGTTTTTACAAACCACATGTATCAGAGTTGATACATGGGTCATGCCCACACCACCAGATCCATGCCAGATCAGTCCTGGAACCTGTGCAGCATCTCACAAGTCTTCTTGCCCAGAACCTCGTGGATCTTCTTGAGGCGTCGATCAGATATGGGTCTGACGTAACTGTCCGGCAGGATCACGGCCGTGCCGTCCTGCACCTCGCCCATCACAAGCAGGGGGAGCTCGTGGTGCTGCGTGATGTTAGGACATGGGCAGCTCCAGTCCATGCGCGCCAGCAGCACCTCCAGATGTTGCGTTTCAAAGAGCTGCAGGCCCATCTTCTCATCACGCAGCACCTGCTCCAGGTGGAATCGCGCAATTCCCGAGTCCAGCTCCTCGATTAGTTCTGTGAGCCTTCCCACGATGGCAAAGTCACTGCGGCAAAGACTCGCCACGATCTTTCCTCTCGGCCGGCAGCTTTTACACTGACGCTGCTTGGGCTGCGGGCAGGTGGCTTCGCATTCTTTACGCGTGCGGAAGTTGTTCTTGTTGCCGTGGCAGCCGCCGTAGACGAAGGCCAGGCACTGCTTCATGAGGCTGTTGTAGGCCCAGCGTGCCTCCCAGAGCTTACAGGGGCCCTGCACGGCCGGCAGCGAGCACACGCCCAGCCCCTCGCGCTGACATGACGCCCGGCACTCCTCGTATGTCTCGAAGCGGTTGCGGCTGCCCTCGCAGCCTCCGTGCGCAAACGCATGGCACTCGCCCCGGGCCGCATCATAGTACCAGTCCACCCGCTTCTCCCCACACTCACCCCGCTCCACGGCAGCCAAGCAGTCGGCTGGCGAGAACGGCTGTCCCAACGGCAAACCCGCCTCTGGGTCGTCGAAGAAGTCTTCGCTGTTGTGCCTCACGACAGAAAGCGGGTAATCGGCCTGCAGTGCTCCGGCGGTGTTTCGCGCGATGCAGGTGTAGATTCCTGTGTCCCACACCTGGGCGTTATACACCACCAGCTGACCGATGTTGGTTATGACGACGTTCCCATACATCTGATCCGGCCGCATGACGATTCTCTCTCCTCCCTCGGACTGCTTCTCCCAGGTGATGTCCGGCTGTGGGTGTCCGGTCACGTCGCAGTGGAAGCTCACCGTCCCGCCCTGATAAATCACCTGCTGCTGAGGGTTGGAGTGGAGTGTCGGCGGGAAGGGCTCGGAGTCGTCAACGGCGGACGTGGGTTGAGCCGTGGTGTCCTGCGGCAGAGGGCTGGTGTTTGGGCCTGACAGGTGATAACGGCAGGTGACCACGGTGAGCGTGACGCCCTGAACGCAGGCCTCTGCATCCATGTAGCAGCGGTTGAAGTATGTGAGGCCGTCGGAGGCGCAGGTGAAGATGGGCTCGCTCTCACAGTGGTCCTGACATTTACACACCGGCTGCCCCTCCCACACGTCACACACCGCCCCCTGCTGGCTGCACACAAACCCATCACAGCTAGCCACACCCCCCGCCGAAACTCCCGCCCCCGACTGACCGTCATCGGAGGAGCCGTCAGAGATACGGGACGCCACGCAGCTCAGCAGGCCACACACATTAGTACAGCACTTCTCAAAGGCAGCGCAATCCTGTAGAAACACACATAAAAACCTGTTAGTTTTCCACAATCCTGCATCACGTTTCAATTTTGGTTGCACTCTGTTTTGATTGTCCACTGTAGACATTCTACTAACTATAAGTAACTTTACAACTATATGTCAACTAACTCTCATTAGAATATTAGAGTTAGAGTTAGTAAAATAAGTTGACATGAACTTGGGAGACCATCAAAATAAAGTGATAGCAGAGATTAACAGTCTATTAATACTCTCAAAAAGTCCACTTACATTATTCTGTGTTTACTTTTTTCTTTCTACAGGTTATCTTAAGGGTTTTCTACATTGTTTTAATTTTAGCTTTAGCATAACATTAAAATACCATGCATATTTTTACTTTTTTTTTTTTTTTTTAAAAGAAGAATCCAAACCAATGTATAGTTGACATTTGAGGCTTAATGCTATAGAAAAGCAATAAATTTTTTCAGGAAGAGTGTTTTCAGTTTGTTTATTTTCATATAAAAATATGGCTTGCAGTTGCTTCAAACAATGGTATAAAGTTATTCAAAACATCATTCAATGTAAATTGTGATAATCGTAATTAATAATCGCAATTACAGTTTCAATGGAATGATTGCCAATAATAATTTTTGTCATAATCACGCAGACCTAAGTTGCAGAGTTACTTACAGTCAGCAGTGTGTCTAAAGTGGACCATCAAAATAAAGTGTTACAACTATTTGTACATATTTATCCAACTTTACCCATATACATACTAAGTAGCAACTCTATAGCATAAAATATAGCATCTCATCTGGTTGTAAACTATATTAAACTACGCATATTATCGTCCAGCTCTAATCTGTAAATGTATGAAGATATTATAAACATTAACATCATGATATTCTGTAAAGCTGGTTTGAAACAATGTATATTGTGGAAAGAACTATACAAATAAAACCAAGACTTTAGCTTTTAGCAGTGCAATTCATTTTTTATATGCCAGTCATCCAAGGGTTGTGGAATAAAGAAATACTGTAGATGGAAACACACACACATACTGTAGAGAGCTACACAATGTTAAACTGTGCAGTTACCGAGCTACAGCTGCATACAGCAGCAATGAGCGTGGAGCTGGTGTCTGTGTGTGACACTGAAGGGTTAGTTCACCCGAAAATGAAACTTATGCCATCTTTTGATCGCAGTGATGACCCAGATAAAATCATACATCTTATTTTAAAGAGGAAGGAAAGTCACATGGGTTTGCAGTAAAATGAGTAACTGATGACATCAACTGGTGAACTATCGCTTTGATTAAATAGAGGAGGACAGAAAGAGTCACTGTGGCCATGATGGATCACTGTGACAGAACAGCTCAAATTGTCAGAGTGTTCTAAATTCTTCAGGATAACACTAATAAACAATAGGTAACACTGCACTGGAGTTCTGTACTTGTCACTGACAACTGTTTTAGTATAGACATGCTTTCACAGTGCTTCAAACCCTCTGAGAGATTTAGCTCTGCTCAAATGCAACACACCCACACGTATATTATTTTGGTCTGTGATCACACACACACACACACACACACACACACACACACACACACACCTGATAACGAGCCTGTGAACAACACAAACGCACACAGACACAGCATATGGTCTCAAACTGCAAACCTCATTTTAAACTGAGTCGAAATTGCAAGCGACTTCCTGTCTATGTGTGAATCTACAAGTAAAAGTGCAGCATGTTCGAGGGTTGAGACTGCAGGGTGTGAATTCAGGAGAACAGCTACAAAACCCCCTGCAGCTCTCAGCAAAAACTGGGCTTGCTATGAAAAAAATGAAATAAATACTGTTCTTCAAACTCTCTGTTCATCTGTGAATCCTGACAAACAGACACTGTATTGTGGTTTCCACACTTCATGAAGCAGCTCAACTGTGTTCAACATTGATAATAATCAGAAATGTTTCTTGAGCAGACGATCATCATATTAGAATGATTTCTGAAGATCATGTGACACTGCAGACTGGAGTAATGATGCTGAAAATACAGCTGCGCATCACAGAAATACATTACACTTTAACAGAGATTCACACAGAAAACAGCTGTTTTACATTGGAATAATATATTATAATATATTTCTGATCAAATAAATGCAGCCTTGCTGAGCAGGAGACTTCTTTCACAAACATGACTCAATCTCATTTACTGCATTTTTTTTTTAACAGTATATTCATATCCCAAAATTAAAACTACAAAAAAAAAAAGAAAGAAAGAAAGAAAGAAAAAACAAAGAAATTGGATAAAAATTTACTTTAACATGACACAGGTCACTGAAATCCTAATTAGCTACTAAAAAGGAAAGTCCAAGGAAACTCTGCTTGTCTTTCAAAAGAACTGTAACTGTGCGCTCTATTTCTATTACAGCCAGTACTAGTGGTTAATGTTGTCAGAGGCAGTGACTGAGTGAGGGTCTGTTCACCTGGTCGGTCTGGCATTCCCTCTCACAGGTGCTCTGCGCGTCCACCCACAGATTCAAGTTCAGGTGATTCGGACAGACTCCCGGATGATCCGCATCGACGGGCCAGAGCCACATGAGGAGCAGAGAGCAGAGGAGTCTGAGAGGAGATCCAGAGAGCCGCATGAGTGAGACGTCCAGACGCCGGACTGAGAGCCGCTGGTCTGTCCTGTGCTCGGCAGGCGTCGGGGGTTTATGAACACAAGCAACTGCACAAACGTCGTTAAGAGATGAAAGAAGTGCGAGCCGTGTGATCCTAGACCATCTCCTCTGTGAATGAAATCCAGCAGGACAGGACAGGACAGGACAGCTAAACGATGGATGTTGACATGGAGGAGGTTTTCCTCAGTAAGGCTGGTGTGGCAATTGTCCCATGATCTGGAAAGCGATGAAGCTCCTCTCTCATGCTTTAGTATGCAAAGCCTGCTGGGAAAGCAAGTCGAGCTCAATATCTGACCATGTCTCTTTGTCCTCTGAGGAGCCCCAGGCCTTTCATTCACTGACCGCGGCCCTGACACCTCCGCTGACTTCTGACCGTCCCACAGAGCAGGTCACGGCCCTCCGTGTGAGATGAATGAAAGACCTCCAAATTCAGCCCGGCTTTCAAACACTCCATTCATTCATTCAGCTCTGATTTATGAGGACTGGTCTTCACTAGCCTGGTTCTGTTGATTGAGTTTTTCAGAAAGCTCAGTTTCTGCATCATTACTGCTGTAGAAACACACTGAACACAAAACGTGTGTTCGGCTTCACGAGGCGTCTCATAGATTTTTTTTTTTTAAAGGAACAAAAATTAAATTGTTCAAACAGAACATTAAAGAGCATCAACAGAAAAGTTCACAGTTAACAAACAAGAGAAATAAAACACATTCATAAACAAAAGCAATAATAAATATGATTTTAAAATATTCTGATTATACTTTTTGACCAACTTTTAATTTTGTCCAAATTTTGGCCTTGTTTTATATTTATTCTGATACCTTAATACTTTTTTTTTTTTTTTTTTTTTACTGTTTGTATAACAGTAAAATATTTTGTCATTCAGTATAATGTTTAACGGTATCACTTAAATCTAAATAAAACTTCCAATCAATTGTATTTTTTTTTTTTTTTTGTACAGTAAATAACCTGTGATTTATGTTGAAAGTGAAAGTCGTGACTTTTTCCAAGTATGGTAATCCATACTTGGAATTGGTGCTCTGCGTTTAACCCATCCAAGTGCACACACACAGCAGTGAGAAGTGAAAACACCGTGAACACACACCCGGAGCAGTGGGCAGCTATATCCAGCGCCCGGGGAGCAACTGGGGTTCAGTGCCTTGCTCAAGGGCACTTCAGTCATGAGTATTGAGGGTGGAAGAGAGCGCTGTTCATTCACTCCCTCCCACCTACAAGTCCTGCCAGCACTGAGACTCAAACCTGCAACCTTCGGGTTACAAGTCAACTTCTCTAACCATTAGGCCACAGCTGCCCCTTGTTATGTTAAGCCTTGTTATGTTTACAGTCACTGTACACAGCCTCAAATTATCTGTTCAACAAAAATATAACCTGGTTTTTACATGTAAAAGACGATTAAAACAAGCAAGCTTTTTGACTAAAACAAAATGCTGTTGAATTTGTGTGTGAGTGAGTGAGTGAGAGAGAGAGAGAAAGAGAGAGAGAGAGAGAGAGAGAGAGACAGTGGCTCCTTTATTTATATAGTGCTTTTAACAATACAGATTGTGTCAAAGCACTTTACAGTATTAATTGGGAAAATAGTGTGTCAATAATGCAAAATGACAATAGTAAACACTCACTTTACAGTTAAAGCAGTTCATCATTGAATTCAGTGATGTCATCATGCAGCTCCGTTCAGTTTAAATTGTATCTGTGCAATAATTTGCAATCAAGTCAACGATATCGCTGTAAATGAAGTGTCCCCAACTAAGCAAGCCAGAGGCGACAGCGGCAAGGAACCAAAACTCCATCGGTGACAGAATGGAGAAAAAACCCTGGGAGAAACCAGGCTGTCGGGGGGCCAGTTCTCCTCTGACCAGACGAAACCAGCAGTTCAATTCCAGGCTGCAGCAAAGTCAGATTGTGCAGAAGAATCATCTGTTTCCTGTGGTCTTGTCCCGGTGGTCGTCTGAGACAAGGTCTTTACAGGGGATCTGTCTCTGGGGCTCTAGTCCTGGTCTCCGCTGTCTTTCAGGGCTGTAGAGGTCCTTTCTAGGTGCTGATCCACCATCTGATCTGGATACAGACTGGATCTGGTGGATACGGTGACCTCGGAATAAGAGAGAAACAGACTAATATTAGCGTAGATGCCATTCTTCTAACGATGTTACAAGTACATCGGGTGTTATGGGAAGTGTTCCCGGTTCCGGTTTACCTAATTAATGCAGCCTAAAAATCTTTTGACGGATTTGGATATTAGAAGTGTATTAGTATGTTATGTGTAAGCCAGGTTAAAGAGATGGGTCTTTAATCTAGATTTAAACTGCAAGAGTGTGTCTGCCTCCCGAACAATGGTAGGTTATTCCAGAGTTCGGGTGCTAAATAGGAGAAGGATCTGCCGCCCGCAGTTGACTTTGATATTCTAGGTATTATCAAATTGCCAGAGTTTTGAGAACGGAGCGGACGTGGAGGACTATAATGTAACAAGAGCTCGTTCAAATACTGAGGTGCTAAACCATTCAGGGCTTTATAAGTAATAAGTAATAAGCAAGATTTTAAAATCTATACGATGTTTAATAGGGTTTAAAATTTTAATAGTGTGAGTGTGTGTGTGTGTGTGTGTGTGTGTGTGTGTGTGTGTGTGTTTGAGAGAGAGAGAGAGAGAGAGACTGAGACTGCCCAAAGAGAGCCGCATCTGCCCTTACTGTAGTCATGGGAAAGTGGAGACAGAGCAACACTTCGTCACCAGCTGCCCTAACTATAAAGAAATTGGAAAGAAATTTTATCCCAAATTTGAAATACTTTACCCTGACTTCAAAATATTAAACAAGAAAACACAACTTCAATATTTATTAGGTGAAAAACAAGATTGTCTCTTACTAGCAGCAAGATACATTGATGACTGTCACAAAAGAGGGAGGAGTCAACAAATCAGTGATGCGCCCACAAACACACACACACACATCACATTGAATTATAAATTGTTCATAGAATTCTAAAAATGTTATTTGTTATACTTTTTAAATGTATATACATGCATGTTTTTGTTGCATAAATATCTGTTCTAGATTCAATGTAAACACTATGCTTTGACAATACATTGTAACAATTTTCAAGCCAATAAAGCACGTATTGAATTGAATTGAGAGATCTTATTGAAAGCGGCATAGGAGGTAAAACCTATGACCTTATCAAATCAATGTACACTGAAAGTAAATGTGGCATAAAAATCAGCACCAAACGTACGAGGTATCTTTCCCAGGAGCGTGGCGTGAGACAGGGCTACTGCTTAAGCCCAACATTATTTAACATTTACATCAATGAACTGACGAGCAGTCTGGAGCGATCTCCCTACACACCTCACAGATCAAACACCTGCTGTATGCAGACGATCTGCTTCTGCGGTCTCTTCCAATCAACATGCTTTACAGCAGAACCTGGACCTGCTAGAACAATACTGCCAGAGCTGAAGAAAACCAAAATCATGATCTTTCAGAAAAGATCCATATCCCAGGGAACATTAGGCACTAACCAGATAACACACACATCACACTACAACTACCTGGGTTTGAAAATCACATCCACAGGAAACTGTAATCATGCTGTGAATGAACTGAGAGATAAAGCACACAGGGCCTTCTACGCCAAAAAACAGCAATGTCCTAAAGACATCCCTATTAGAATTTGGACTCTATAAAATATATATTACACGTGCACCAGCACACAACAAATAATGCATGCAGGGCAGAATTAGGCAAATATCCTCTAATCATAAAGATACAAAAAATGGCAATTAAATTCTGGAAACATCTGAAACTCAGTGACCCCCAATCATATCATTATAAAGCCCTGCAACACCAAGAGATGAGCAAAGAAAGCAGTCCCCTCCCTCAGTTGATCCAGAGCTTCAGTCCTGATGCTTCACTAACATCTACTGATGCTCTGAATCACATCAGAATCAATCAGATCACTGCACACATCAAACACAACTACAAACACAACAACAGAGTAAAGTGCACTAAAGAGAGAGTAGAGTATGGCAGAGTATCTGTACACAGTGTCAGATAAGAAACTGAGAAGCACGCTGACCAGACACAGACTCAGCAGACACAAGCTGATGATAGAGATGGACAGAGATTGTGTTCACACTGTGATCTGAATCAGATGGAAACAGAACTGCACTTCCTCACAGAATGCTCCAAACACACGGACATACGGACAGTGTTCTGTGATCAAATACAGCAGATCCATCAGACATTTAAAACTCTCTCAAACCAGGAGAAACTGTGGTATCTGTTAGAACACAAGAACTGCTGTGTGTTTGCTGCTCAATATGTGTCTGTCTGTCACCAGAGAAGAGAAAACACTCCACCTGCCCTGATCTGATGTTTCCACACATGTAGATTATGAATATAAAGTAAAGTATAAAGTAAGATCGTTTTGTTACTTCTAATACAGAAATCAAATGACACTGTGCTGTTAAAAATGCATTAATATTATACAGGTGCTGGTCATATAATTAAAATATCATCAAAAAGTTGATTTCACTAATTCCATTCAAAAAGTGAAACTTGTATATTATATTCATTCATTACACACAGACTGATATATTTCAAATGTTTATTTCTTTTAATTTTGATGATTATAACTGACAACTAAGGAAAATCCCAAATTCAGTATCTCAGAAAATTAGAATATTACTTAAGACCAATACTAAGAAAGGATTTTTAGAAATCTTGGCCAACTGAAAAGTATGAACATGAAAAGTGTGAGCATGTACAGCACTCAATACTTAGTTGGGGCTCCTTTTGCCTGAATTACTGCAGCAATGCGGCGTGGCATGGAGTGGATCAGTCTGTGGCACTGATCAGGTGTTATGAGAGCCCAGGTTGCTCTGATAGTGGCCTTCAGCTCTTCTGCATTCTTGGGTCTGGCATATCACATCTTCCTCTTCACAATACCCCACAGATTTTCTCTGGGGTTAAGGTCAGGCGAGTTTGCTGGCCAATAAAGAACAGGGATACCATGGTCCTTAAACCAGGTACTGGAAGCTTTGGCACTATGTGGAGGTGCCAAGTCTTGTTGGAAAATGAAATCTGCATCACCATAAAGTTGGTCAGCAGCAGGAAGCATGAAGTGCTCTAAAACTTCCTGGTATACGGCTGTGTTGACCTTGGACCTCAGAAAACACAGTGGACCAACACCAGCAGATGACATGGCACCCAAACCATCACTGACTGTGGAAACTTTACACTGGACCTCAAGCAACGTGGATTGTGTACCTCTCCTCTCTTCCTCCAGACTCTGGGACCCTGAATTTACTTTCATAAGAGCACATAACTTTGGACCACTCAGCAGCAGTCCAGTCCTTTTTGAAGCGAGACGCTTCTGACGCTGTCTGTTGTTCAAGAGTGGCTTGACACAAGGAATGCTCAGCTGAAACCCATGTCTTGCATACGTCTGTGTGTAGTGGTTCTTGAAGCACTGACTCCAGCTGCAGTCCACTCTTTGTGAATCTCCCCCACATTTTTGAATGGGTTTTGTTTCACAATCCTCTCCAGGGTGCGGTTATCCCTATTGCTTGTACACTTTTTTCTACCACATCTTTTCCTTCCCTTCGCCTCTCTATTAATGTGCTTGGACACAGAGCTCCGTGAACAGCCAGCCTCTTTGTTGCCTAATTGTTTCATTAACACATGCATTCATTCATTACGTGACTGAATATTGAGATATGTCACATGATAACGTAAACATGGCAGAGTGCATTCTTACTCAATGAGATTTGGCTGCAGGAGTATGTACTTATTTAGCGCTCGTTATTGTACGTACATACTTAATTAGCGCTAAAAGAGTACATACTCTACAGCCAAATCTCGTTGAGTATGAATGCGATCCGTACCTACTCATTGAGTATGCCATTTCGGCCGCAGCCAGTAGCTGTGTCCCAAAGTTGAGTGTGCACACTTCGAAGGCCACGGACTTCGAAGACCAGACCTCCGAAGTGCACGAAGGGTCCTCCGAAGTGCGTGAGATGCTCCGCCTTCCCAGGATTTCCTAATTCCGTCACCAGGTGTTTCCGATTAGCGCTCTGTCGCATAGCAACGGCGCGAGAAGAGCGCTGACGAGAGGACAGTCCTGCCAGGACAGGTGGAGCCAGAACTGATCGGTTTTGTTTTTATGTTTTACATCATAATGGAGGAGACGGTGATGAACCTCAGGCTTAGCCAAGACCGAGGCCAGGTAAACTACACTGGTTTGCTGCGATCTTTGTCGGATTACAACTTTAAATGCAGGTACTGGCTTGAGCTTACTTGAATAATGTAATGATACACATGAAAAACTACAAAATACACACATAGCAGTTCAAATGCTGACTGATATCTTACAAAGGTGCAATTTTATGTAGTTTATTGTCCTGACCATATGTAGACAGGTTTGAAGCCCGTATTTTTTTAGGCAGTTAACCATAAAAATAAAACTGTTTTTTTTTAAAAATTGAGCATAGTACAGCTTAATGTCCAGCAACTTTAAATTTAATAACCTTGAACATATTTAGAAGTAAACTGCAACATACACAGAAGTGCAGCAGTATTATTAATGTAAAACCATCCTGACAAATTCTATTTTTTTCAAGACAATACTGCACATACCTTTACTTTTACTCTCAATACCTTAAGTATATTAGAGTATGCAAGATAAAACTTTTTACTTAAAGGATAGTTCAGCCAAAAATGAAAATCCTGTAATCATTTACTCACCCTTCAGTTGCTCCAGGTTTGTAATTTATATTTTTGGGTGAACTATCCCTTCAGCTAAAGTTTTAAATATGAGTAATAGTTTTTCCCCAATATGGTATTGGTAGTTAATAAAAGTAGTTTACTAAAGTATTTCAATATTTCTTCTACTAATTACGTTGTCATAGTTATAAACAATTTCTCTTTTCCTTCTTTCCCTAAATCAGACCAGACCCCTGTACTGCAGGATAGAGCTGAATGTGGCAGCGCTGGACAGGTGTTTAATGGTTTGTTCTGAGCAGGGAGACCCTGACTGTGCTGCTGGATCCTCTGAGAAGTGAACGGCAACAGTGATGGTGTACCACGATCCAGAGCCTGGTGTTTCTCTTCTGTCTGCTAGTGGTCTCCAGAGTGTTTGACATGTGCCTCGTTCCACTGTCACCACACTGTCCTCCGAGTCTCTGAGGAAGCGCTGGCCATTCACCAAGAGATTGACCTCCTGAAGACCCCAGAACACATGGAGGCAGGGCTGAGCTTAAACTTATTAATTTTTAAAAAAATAAACCACAGCAAAAACAAAAAAACATAAAAAAAGTACTTTCTATTATGTATAGAACAATTTGTTTTAATGTGTAAAAAAGTATTTACAGGACAAACAAATAAACATATAAAAGAATGTTTTGTGAAAAACATTAGCTACATTAAAAAAATTAACAATGTACATAAGCACTTTTATTTACACATGTGAATATGCAAACAAATACAAAATGTACAGAAAGTACTCAGGCTTATTTACGAATAAATTACACACAAAAAATGAATAATGTATACAATTTATGCATTTCATTTTTAACTTGCGTCACAAAAATAAACTACAGAAATTAGGTTGTTTCGTTGACAATATGACATTTAAAAAATATATTGGAAAAACTGTAATGTACTAATTTTTATTCCCTGTTTTCTCTTGGCTAATGAAGAATGTATTTGTTTGAGTTTGATGTCCTCCCTGTCCACTCAATCCCTCACCTGTCTCAGGACACTTCACAAATAAACCATGCCTGTTAACAGCAAAAACACATGCTCACTTTCTCCAGAATAGTATTAAAACAAAAGAAAATGGAAACACTTATGAAAAAATACAGGTTTGCAATCTTAACATTAGAAAATATGAAACAGCATGACATGCATACAAAATACAGAAGTGCTAAAGTTGGTTAAAACATTTGTAGACATTTCCTGCATGACTGCACTTCAAAAACACAACAAAGGGAAAGACCATTGCCTTATATAGTGTCTGTCTTATTGTTTGTGGGCTTTATGTTAAAAAAAAAAAAAAACAACATGGCTTTAAACACTTTCGCTAGGTATTTGAGTAAATGAAAACACAATACTTACATTTCAGTGTGAAGTCCTCCACAGAACTCTCACCTGCCTCTGAATATAAACACCTTCGTCATATGCGCGCAAGTGATTCTGGGACATGGTAGGGTGCGAAGTGTCCATAAGATGTACACTTCATTTTAATGGGAAATGAAGGGCGCATTTGCAGTCACTTTCGAAACTCGTCAGCCTTCGTCGCGCCGCGGTGACGCATTCACACTTCAAATGCGCACTTCGGAGTCCATGCACTAAACTTTGGGACACAGCTAATGTGTCTCAGGTTTCTAACCGTCATGCACTGCTTCGCTCGGTCTGCGCAGCGCCGCCTGCAGTCGAGCACACAAACATCAACACACCTACACATCAACACACAAACATCAACACACCTACACATCAACACACAAACATCAACACACCTACACATCAACACACAAACATCAACACACCTACACATCAACACACAAACATCAACACGGTTTGCTTTCAGTATCGCAGCACTCATTAACACACAGGCGGTCAAGCGCTGGTCAGGCGTCACGGGAGAGTTTGATCCGGATCAGGATGGACGCGCCCGATGCAGGTAAGTTTCGGCAGAAGTTTATGATTATGATAAGTTTTGCGCGTAACTTATTGTGAGGTGTAATCACACAAACGGGTTTTAACATGGTTAATGAGATGAAACGATGGATATCCGAGTGTATTTTCCTTGATGATGAAATATGAAACCCGCCGCACCGAGGAATGCCTGCGTGTTTTACTTTTGTGGAGCGTTTATCTTGATGTTCGACGGTAAAGGCGCTGCGAGTCTCGACGCGTTTGATGAAGAAGAGAATCGCACTGAAGACAGATACAGAAGTCGCATGAAGACAGCGGCAGGGGGGACTGCGAGTCATTCAGCCAAGTATGGTGACCCATACTCAGCGTTTGATGAAGAAGTGAACAGAACACACACCCGGATCGCCACTGAAGACAAGATTGAGGGTGGAGAGAGCGCTGTACATTCACTGTTCCCCACCCACAATTCCTGGGGGACACTAACTCACAACCCTTCGATTGGGAGTCCGACTCTCTAACCATTAGGCCACGACTTCCCATAGTCTTCATCATGTACAGGGGGTAGTTGGTGAATTTAATGCCGTCTGAATCCAGGATGTCGGTGTAAAAATCCCCGGCCGAGTTACTGCTGGTTTTTGACAAACACCGAGGTCGTGTGTTAATTGAATTGCGGTCCGAATCCACATCTCTGAGTTTACCAGAAGAAATCGATTCAAAATGCTGGGGGTGCTCCCAGGACCTGTTTGAAAACCACTGCGAAGGTAACGTTGTCCTTCAGTGTAATTTGCATACATATTTATTTCTGAAATGCTGGAAAGTATTTAAAAGAACAATACTTCATAACTGCTCCACAAAAGCGACTGGGAACAGAAAAAGAAGAAAAGCACGTAAACATTCAGAAAGGGTCTTTATTATGGCCGCAGCAGGTATGCAATACAGTTTTAAAATGTGTATTGTTATAAACAGATATATATATATATATCAGTGGCATGCAGTGGTGTTTTAAAATGAGGAGACAGTTTTATATATAAATTTATATTTATATATGAATATTACATAAAAAAGAGAACAACTATAATTCTATTTTTGTATTTTATTAATATTATTATTTTTAATTTAATATTATACTAATTATACATTTCATACATTTCACATTCATTTATGCATTTTTATATTTATTCCAAAATAATAACTAAAGGCAGTAACAATTTGAACAATATTCTGGAAACAGTTTACAATAAGGTCTCAACAGATTAGACACTGCCTCCCTAGCCTCCTCCTTGGAAAACGCCCCTGAGATATATATATATATATATATATATATATATATATATATATATATAATATATGAGAAACAATTACCATCCGAATTGGGCTTAAGGATCTGATCTCTGCTGTTACAGTGCGTGAAACAGTGACCGATACATCTGTGTGTGTCACTGCGGTCCTTCAGATCATCAGCCGCTCCTGTTACATTTACAACCGAAATAGATCCGAACAGGATTAGGTTTCAGGCTTTTGTTTATACTCACACATGCACAAATATATGCAGTAATTCTTTATATTCTTAATTGAAACAGACACATTTAACTTCATTTACTTATGTAAATAAGTCATAAGTGAAATATTGTGTCAGAAGTTGTGTGCAAACACTTTAGTTTAAGGATCAGTTCTCAGTCTTAACTAGTTGCTTATTAGCATGCATATCACTAGCATATTGGCTGTTTATTTGTTCTTATAAAGCACATTAATGCCTTGTTCTGCATGACCAGATTTAGATCTCTTAATCCACACCATACCTAAACTTAAGGACTATCTCACTAACTATTCATAAGTAGCAAATTAGGAGTTTATTAAGATAAAAGTCAGCCTTTAATAGTGAGAATTGGTCCCCAATTGGTCCCCAAGCTAAAGTGTGACCAAGAAAACCTGAGTTTTCAACACTATCTCAATTCGTACGTATTTTACGAGGTGGCTAATTCATTTGACCTCA
Source organism: Cyprinus carpio (assembly GCF_018340385.1). Taxonomy (NCBI): domain Eukaryota; kingdom Metazoa; phylum Chordata; class Actinopteri; order Cypriniformes; family Cyprinidae; genus Cyprinus; species Cyprinus carpio. The sequence goes on along the minus strand of NC_056572.1, from coordinate 39,290,376 downwards.
CTCGTACGATTTGTCTAAACCCCAGTGACGGGTAGGTTTAGGGGTGGGGTTAGGTGTAGGTCATTTGTACAAATTCATACGAATTGTGCAACTCTGAAAATATGTACGGTTTGGCAAAAATCATATGAATTTGTACGAGTGTGGTCGTATGAATTAGCCACCTCGTAAAATAATTGCCATGAGATCGGGCTGGAGTTTTAGACTTCATTGATAAGTATGAATATAATTATTCTAAAAGACTGTTAATTACTTCAGTTCTTATGCTTATGTTAGATCTGTTTGTTTCCCCAAACACATGAATATAGCAGGCTTTTCCCAGATTTCTACTAGCTGTAGCGAGTTTTGTCACGCTACCAAAATTTCAGTATTCTGTACCAGTACCAGTGAAAGTCCACGGTTCTCAGTACCAAAGCAAAACACAAAAACTAATTATTTTTATTAATAAAGTCAAAAATAAAATGTACAAAAATCAATGCCATTCTTTATACTTATTTAAAACTGTGTTTCAGGTTTTTTCTGCAAGTAATAAAAGTATGAAAAAAAAGTTTCATCCAAAAGTTTTTGTCATATTTTTGCTGCCGCTGAAAAACATCTGTAAGCTCTTGCCTGTTTTAGGGTTTGCTGGTGTGTTTCAGGATCTTTCTCAGCCTGCAGCTGTAAAAGGAAACTTTAATATACTTAAGTTAGCTTAAAAAAAGCCTAGAACTGTTTTTTGACGGACTGATATGACATAAACACTGTTAACCATTTGTACATTCTCTAAAGCGCATATTTTAGATTCACAATTCATTTAAAAGCCTCTGGTGTATAAAAATATTAAATACCACCATGTCCTCTTGTTTTTTTTTTTTTGTTTTTTTTTTACCCCAATAAATGTTATAGGAGCATTAAATAGTTAATGAAACTTCATTCTAATGCTCAGTATATTAGCGTTAGCCGCACTTATGCTAACTATGCAAACGCTAATGTTTATTTCAATCCGACATTCAAATTAAAATATGGAATAATATTTATAACACACTGCGTTAATTGATATTTACCTGTTTGAACTCTTTCATTTGATCCGGGTGTCTGTGTTTAAAGTGTTTTGTTAGTTTGATGTGTTTCCTCCTTTTGACGTCGCCCTGTCTCGAGGCTTTTATGAAGAGAACGCATCTGCGCACCTTTCGGATAGCGCTTAAAGAACCGGGTTGACCGGGTACTCGGTACCACCGGTACTTAAGAAAAAAACTGGTACTGTAATCTTTTACCGGATTTTTGACAACACTAGCTGTAGCTCTGTAACCAGGATCTCAGTCTCATCATGTCTACAGCAGAACACTGCCATAGAGAACTGAAATATGGGGAAATTATAGAGAATATCACCCCAAAGTTTTGGGGTGTTTTAAAAAAACTACACTCTCTCACACATACCAAGCTCAGTAGGTTCCCCCTTAAACAATCTGTCCCATTCAAAGCCAAAGACTTTAGATGTTGCACTCCTATTACTTATGACTGAAAGAGGGTGTAACACGCAGTACGACAGAATAGTCCCGCCTTCTCAATAAAAAAGCCAATCACCAATGGGCTAGTATCAGATCTCCGCCATCTTGGATTACGGTCTTGTGAGTGTGTGCATAGATACTTCCGGTTATGCTAAACGCCTGTGCAGAGAACTGGAGAAATCCAAATATTACCTTCCATATATGTTAACAGGATTTATAATATCACTTCAAATGCAAATAAGATCTACACTGCTATTATTACTATTCTATAAACGTAAACTTAGCCACTGCAAATGAAACAAACACACTAATGGCCCCACTGAACAAAAAAAATACACTAATGTCAATCCCTTCTGTTCACCAAATGAAAGTTGAACTCATGGTATGTACTCACAGCTACATAATGTCTTTTTCCCTTACAAAATTATATAAATGTACAAATTACTTATTTCTCAAAAATGTTTGTATTACATTTATTTTTTAAATGAAAAAAAGGGCTGTAAAATTATACAACTAATACATGACTAATTTTAATATTTGTTTTATCTGATAATTAGTGCAAAAGAAATCATAAAAATATACATGTGCTGCTTATAGACAGATAATGATTTATGCTGCAGATCTTTCACAAAACAGATAAACATTGATAAAAACACACATGAATGCAGATACCGATCTTTTAATTAATGCAAACCTACCATAATTACATTACGTTAAATTGTACAGTTACAGTTATAAATTATGTTATCAAATAAAGTTAATAAAACATACATGCTTTATCAGAAATCTCTGTCTCGTTTGATAGTCGGAAACCTTATGGTCTTATAGATAACAGTCAGAACAAAATCAGCTCTCCGAGAATGTAAAGTGTTGCAGATTTGAGTGGTTTGTGTTTGAATGAAGAGATCGCTGTGGACTGATTATCCGCTGACGCTGAACCGCACAATCAACAGAAGAAAGAAGAAAACAATCTCCGCGTTGTATCTTGATGAATTTCCACACAGAGGTACCCAACAACGCAGGGAGAATGTTTTATCATGTCTTTGATATACCACTATCCGCTGTTTAATTTGAAAAACATTAATTATATCCATCTAGCCAAGTTTCGTATGTAAGTATCCCCTACAGTAAATGCGAGCGTCTTAAGACCCGAAGTAAGTGCACACACTCGCGTCGCCTAAGCTCACCGGCGACCGTCTTGTGCACCGAGCCCATAGGGGTTGGGTACCGAAACCTGGTACCAGTATGGCACCGAAACCTGTAACCGGTATGTACTAGAACTGAATCAGAGCTCAGATCTCGGTGCTTCATTTCGGTGCCATGTCCGAGTGATCGATTGCAACAGTAGTGCGCTGGTTCTCCGAAATGGACGTAAGAAGCATCATCAGCGGCACCGCATGTGAAAAATAATTTCCCGACTGAGAAAATGCACGTGAACTCAAGTAGGAAAGCTCTAGTAATAAAAATCCAACACATCTTTGTAGTAACGAGAGTGTCCATGTTGTTTTCACATTCCGACGTAAAAGCAGAACTCGGGAAGTCGGAGCATCCGAGGAGCGTGACTGCAGGAATTACACTTGCTCTGATGGCAGCAGGTAGCCTTCCGTTAACTAAGATAAACATGCTCAAATTAAAATGCCTAAAGCTTAACTTCCCTTGTATTCACATTTCTAAACCTGTAAAAAGAGAACATTATAACCTCTTTACTCCACAACACCAGTCAGATGCTTCCTTTTGTGATCTGATGTGGCTTCTTGTCACAGAATGAGGCAGAAAATATTTTCCTTAGGCTACTTTAAAAAGAATACATCGATTAGCAATGGATTATACATATACTTAACTACTATGAAAATACCAGAGATGGCAAGAATAACACAGATAAACTATATTGTTGCAGCTGAGTGTTTATTGCCTTTGTTTTATCATTCAAAACGTTTACATGTTCTGTTTACTCAGTTACAGCTATAATAGTCATACGATGTGCGATAACATTGTTTAATATTGCGATGACGATATGACTTGCGATAAATATTCAAATGTGAATTTTAGCTATACTGTTCCCATGTCTTAGTGCTTTAATAGGTTCTTTGCGAACATAGAACCTAAACATTGAATAGCCTATTCCCACTGAATAAAGAAATCAAATAGATAATTTTTGACATGCTTTTATTGAACAAATTGCACATAAATGAGGCATTATAACTATAAGAAATTAATGTTCAATTTCCCCTGCTCCTTTCAAAATATTTTCTAGTAACCTCAACAAAAACATCTCTCTTTGAATAAAACAAATGTGGGGGAAAAAACTTTTATAATTAAATGAATAAATAACTGTAATAACTGTAATGGCTCTCACTACTACAATCCTTAAGGGCTCATAAAACCAGCCAAAAAAATATCTGCCCCTTAGGACAAGTTACTGCCTTGGTTATTTCTTTAGGGCAAGTTCTTGGCCAAGAAAACCAGCATGTTAACTTCGCTAGGTTTCAAACATGTACGCAGACATGTTACCACATTCCCTGAAGTGCTGAAGAGCCTCTCTGAGGGAGAACTACTTCCGAGCAAGTTTGGTCAGCTTAGGGTAGGTGACCTGGTGGAGTTTCCACCAAGCCAGAGGGTCTGCTTCACTGTGAATGATGGGGAGAACAAGAAGTTGTTAACTTCAGCTTCAACAGCTTGCTCCAGATGCATGAAAGATGCTGCTGGAGTGGGGCTTGGATTTGTTTTGAGCAAACTGCCCAATGATCGCTTTGTCTTTTTTTCGCTGGGTGGCTCCATGGTCTGGGCCTCTGTGTTCTTCGAAGGTGTCCCTTCCTTCTGTGCTGAGACTTTCATTTCTGACATGATCCTGCTCTTGATGTCCTCAACTTTTTCCCTGCTGATGTAGGTGACCTTGAACCTGGGGTCCATGAAGGATGCGATGTCCAGAAGTTCTTGTGTTCCTGGGTCATCATACTTTGTATTCATGTAATCCAGGATTTTCACTTAATGGACTTGGTTAAATCTGTGTCATCTTCCTTTTCTACAAGAACTGATGTCTTTAAAAGATGAAGGACGGGTTTCACATATGAAACACTGACATAGATTTCCCCGGAAAGAGCATCAGTAAATTCCTGCAAAGGGAATAATGCCAGGTCTACAGACTCTAGTACATCCAGGTCCTGCCAGGAGGGAACCAGATGCCGTGTTTTCCGGTCTGCCGATAGGACATCAGAAATGGCCCGCCGCTGCTCCAAGACCCTGCCTTGAGCCCCACCTAGTTGGACATTCTGTGAGGAGTGAGTGCTCAGGGAGGTTGTGCTCCTGTTGTGCTTTTTTCAGTGCCGTCTTCTGCTTCCAGCTGTGGGAAAAATGTCCCATCAATTTTTTGCACAGCCCAGCAGCACGGTCAGTAAGGCTGTCATCCTTAACAGCATTTCCTGGAAAGAAGATAAGAAATAAATTGTTACAAACTATTCAAACTACCAGTAATCATTGTAGCCAATTATTTAATTATTATTGAATTATTTATAATTAATAATAATTTAACTAAATTAAATTAAATGTAATAATAATATAATTTTTTAATTATTGTAATAAATTAGTATTTCAGAGGCTGCATAATTAACTACAATTCTTACACAGTGATAATCCAGTACTATAGGCTCTAGCCCTGTTAGATAAATGCTGACCATGCAGTGGGGAAATACAACTTAAATTAATATTCTTAATTTTACAAGTGCTCCGTTTTTGCTATTGTTTATTTCATCTTAATAATATTCAGACAGTTACCTACATGACATCACATGCTTTTCCCCACGGAGAACTCAATCTCTGTCAACACAGTGCAACTGACAAAAATTAAATTATGTAATAAACCAGGGCAGACATAATCATCTTATGACTAATATGGTCTGTTGTTCAAGTAATAAAATAATACTTGCAATAGCCTACAATAGTACCATTTATTACATGGCTTGGTTGAATTCTAATGTAGAATGTGGTTTGTTATTTCTTGATAACAGCCGCTGCTAAGTATAACACATTGTTGCCATGAAAAACAGAGCATTGGCATGGACATGGATTCTAACCGTAGAGACGGAGCGTACTATTTTCTTTAGCTGAAGCAATACAGTCCTTTTTAAATCAATAAACTCCTTTTTAAATCAATATTTTTGAAAGGTAGCTATGTGATAAGCGGGATAATGTAGAGCGAGGCGGTTGTTATAGCGAATACAACCCCGACAGGCTGATTAGGACCCCGACGCCAAGCGTAAAGCACATATCATTTACACTTACCAATGGCAAGATGCAGCCTATGGCCAAAGCACTGAAGTCTGACCCAGTGGTTGAGTTCTGAGGCTTTCACAATGTTTGCCCCGTTCTCGGTGGTGATGCAAACCAGCTGCTCTTCCCGCAAGTGCCAGCATCACTTAGTCCACACGCAATGTTTTCTGCAGTGTGTTGTCCGGGGAAGTAGGCTCTCTGTAGACATCAGGTTTTCAGTTCAAAGTCTTGATCCAGAAAGTGCACAGTGAGGCTGATGTAGGGCGCTGTGGTACAAGTGTAGTGTTCAACTTGACTCAGTTCCGATTCCATGGTCTCCCTGCATGCGTCATACATTTTTGGAATGGCTACTTGCGAAAAATAAGTCCGTGATGGAATCTGGTATCTTCGGTCCAATTTGGTTATCAGGCTCACAAAACCGTCTTTAGTCACTGTGTTTATAGGCATCATGTCCTTCGCCAAATAACGAGTTATGGCCGCTGTGATTTCTCTGTAGTGTTTGGATGTTGTGTCATAAGGAGTCACACTCGCAAAACTCTGAGAAATGGACTGTTGTTGTAGGGATGGCAAAGTTTTAGATTTGCTACTCGATGTTTTTGGTTTAGTTGTTTGGCTAGTTTTGAATTGTCCGTGTAGGTCTTTATGATTGTGTGATGGAGGTTGGTCGTGTTTCCTCTTGAAGTCGCCACCACTGTTCGGCATGTTTTACACAGTACCTGTGTTTGTAACGGGTCATCTCTCCTAAATCCAAAATAATTCCATATAGCTGAAGTGCTGTTCTTTTTCACCACAAGGTCTTCATCAGCCACCACATTTTCCTCACTCTTCTCTCCTTCCTCCGCCATCGTATTTGCTAACGGCTCAGTGTCGCAACTAAATTGTCACCTCACAAATCAATCTGAGCGTAGCTGACACTTCCTTGGGCTTCACCTGATTGGCCAAATGGCATGATCGCGCCAACCATGTCTTCAGGGCTAAACGTGATAGTTCAAATGTTTATTACATGTGCTTGGCGCATGTAATAAACTGTTTTCCCTTATTCATCGTGTCAAGCTGTCTGTTGTGATGTGTTCAACGTGCGAGTTCATATAGCGATGACGATGAAAATTTGATGTGTTGTTCGGCTCTAACCAGAACCATTTTAAAAGTATTGATTTGGCAGCGGTATCAAAAAAAATCCAAACGATACCCAACCCTAATCGCCAATTGATAAAGTGATCGCATCAATTTACACTATTTGAGCAAAAGAAAAAAACATTTATGAGACAGGTGTTGTCAGATTTCATTGATTTCAAATATGAAATTTAATCGTAAGCTTGGTGAACAAGTTTGGAGAATTTGATGTTGCCCATTCAAAGAGATAGCTGCACTTGCATGATCAATCATGATAAATACATTTGGACTTTAGTTTTGAGTCTAAGGAACAAGAATGTGTACATTTCTAAAAGTCCATGCACTTTGAATTGTGCTCTAAAGATCAAATAGCTCGGACCATCTGAGCTGCGATATTGAGCTTGACACACAAATACACGTTTTATTTTAATATATGAGGCATTATTGAGGGAAGACGTGCAATATTAAGTGCCCTGAGCGCACACTCACACATTTCTGTGTGTCAGTGTTCTTCCCGGACCGACGGGCTCCTGCCAGTCACCTCCTGCTGGAGCAGCTGCCCAGTTATCAGTCTCTACTGTACCGGAGGAAGTCCAGCTCCAGCGGCAGCACCAGGAGGCGGGGCAGACAGCCGTCAATCAACAGTGGGAAATGGGCGGAGCAGAAACCTGTCCACAGCGGGGAGGAGCTCAAACCTGTGAGGGAGCTTCCCAAGAGCATGCAGGAGAAACGGCAGGAGAAGTGAGTGTGTGGATGCTGGAACTAGAGTATAATATCACCATTGTGGCGTACAGAGCTGTACTATATAGTTATTTATTCACATTGACTCAATTACCTCTGTAAGATAGTTCAGCAGCTCTCTGCTGGCTGACACATTTCTCCCATCTGACAATATGTGATTTGCTATCATTCGCACTGGAATACAGCTGTGTGTGTGTGTGTGTGTGTGTGTGTGTGTGTGTGTGTGTGTGTGCAGGCAGCAGCGTCTCCAGCAGGGCGGCGCTCTCACCGGCTGGGGTTTGTGGAGGCTCAATGTCCATCGCTCTCTGAAGCGTCTCAAGGAGGACGGGATGGATGTGCTCTCATCTCTGCAGCTCTGGAGGGCAGATATTCATCTCATCGAGGGTCAGCGTCTCTAACTGTGCTGTTACTGTCTTTTTGCTGTACATGTGATTGCTGGGATGTCAGTTTTTTATCAAGATGTTGAGGGGTTTGTGTCTGGCTTGTAGTCCAGTGATGAAGACACAAGTCAAGTCAAGTCAGCTTTATTTATATAGCGCTTTTAACAATACAGATTGTGTCAAAGCAACTGTACAGCATTAATTAGGAAATTAGTGTGTCAATAATGCAAAATGACAATAGTAAACACTCATTTTCAGTTAAGAGCAGTTCATCATTGAATTCAGTGATGTCATCATCCAGCTCAGTTCAGTTTAAATAGTATCTGTGCAATCAACACACATTATGAACTTGAAACACTGAGAGCGACACGTGCTGATGTGTTTTTGTGTAATTGTTTCTCTCAGGCATGTTTGGGACAGGAATCCTGTCGTATTTTTCATTCCTGCGCTTCCTGGTGCTTCTGAATTTCATCATGTTTCTGCTGATGTTTGTGTTTGTGATGCTGCCGGTGATTATCACGTCACACAGTGCACACAACGTCACCTACAGCAGCAGCAGCAACGGTAACCACACACACACACACACACACACACACACACACACACACACACACACACCTCTCTGTTACACACACACACTCACACACACACCACAGCGTTAGACACACACACACACCACTGCGATACACACACACCTCTCTGTTACACACACACACACACACACACACACACACACACACACACACACACACACACACACACACACACAGCTCTCTGTTACACACACACACTCATGTGTGCGGTGTGTGTTGTGTGCAGTGAGTGCGTGCAGTGAGTATCTGGGCTCCTCTCGCCAGGGTCTCGTCGTGTTTCATGAGCACATCACAGACCTGCTGTCTGGAACGGTGAGACGCACCCGTCAGCACACATCACTCAATACAGCATCTGCTGACACAACCCTATAACTGTGTGTGTGTGTGTGTGTGTGTGTGTAGGGCTTCCTGGAGCACACGTACCTCTTCTACGGTTACTATAAGCTGGAGTTCATTCATTCCCACTTCACCTACAACCTGCCGCTGGCGTATCTGCTGGCCACCGTCACGTACCTGCTGCTGAGCCTCGTCTGGATCGTCAAGAGGTCAGTTAGACGATTGAGAGCTCACACACACTGGTTTGTTTCTCCCAGTGGTGTGTGTGATTGTGAAGATCGGTTGAGATCAGTTCTTGGAAGAGCTTCACTGATGATATTTGGGTGTTTTGTTTAGGTCTGCGGCCGGTTTCAAGCGCAAGCTCATACAAGACGAGGACCGCTTCCAGAGCTTCTGCAATAAGGTCTTCGCCGGCTGGGACTTCTGCATCACCAACGAGAACGCTGCACGTCTCAAGCGGAGCAGCCTACTGTACGAGCTCAAGGTGCGTTTGCTTTTGGTCTGTGGGAACGAGACTCAGACGAGACGCCAGTGACCATAATCATTAATCTCATCATGTTGTGATAGATGGATCTAGAGGAGGAGCGAATCAAGCGCAAGATGGCCAACCGCACGCGCGGCGAGAAGTGTCGCATCTACGCTCTCAGAGCCGCTCTCAATCTCTTCGTCATGGCCGTCCTGGTCGCCTGCTTCTACTGCATCTACGAGGCCACGGTCTTCTCGCAGCGGAAGCAGGCGGAGGTGAGTGTGCGCTTCTTTAGTTCCTTCTTTTATTTCTGATCTTCTTTCCGGTTACGTTTATGTGTGTGTTCAGGATCAGAAGAGTAACTTCCTGCTGGAGCTGGTCGTGGAGTATCTGCCCTCCATCGTCATCACACTGGCCAACTTCATCACGCCGCTGATCTTCAACCTCATCATCAACTTCGAGGACTATTCGCCTGCGTTTGAGATCCGCTTCACATTAATGAGGCAAAGTGCTTTCTGCAAACACTCAGAGTCACCAGTCGAGCGTCCCACTGTCCTCTAGTGCAGCACTTCTCAGTTCCACAGGGTTCCCACGGGTCCTTGAAATCCTTGAAAGTTTGTGAATCTGAAAAAACTAATTTCAAGGCCCTGGAAAGTTTTTGAAAATAAGCATACATTGACACAGGTCCTTGAAAGTGCTTGAATTTATTTTGTGCAAGAAGTTTTATGGAAAAAAATCCATATTATTCCCTCTGGTCCACTAATGTGTTATTTTGCCAACACTTCGTGGCCTATGCGTACTAGCTTGCTTGACTTACATTAGTTACGCGCATTTACGCGTTACGTTAAGTATTTCCCACGTGAGGTACTTTGTGTTGAAGGTTGCCATGACGTTAGAGTGACCATATTTCCTCTTTTCCTGGACATGTCCTCTTTTTGGATCTAAAAATATGCCTCTGGCTGGGATTTCTGAATCGCCCAAAATGTCGGGGATTCGGCTTTTGCTTTCTATAGTCGCCAATGATTGTTTGCGTTTTTGTATTAGAGCGCTGCAAAGGACTGTTTTCTTAATCCTGCTTCCACTGAATTTCTGACCATTATTGCCCACTCCGGTGATTTTTGTGTCCAGTCCCGCCTGCTCCTGCAAACATTCTAATATTGCATCATTATCGCACATCAGAGAGCATCTATCAATACGCAGAGTATTTAAATCTCTTTTAAATGAGCGCTCGCTGTTCACTTTCACTTGTTTACGCGATCATGCACACTCTGTGTAAAGTAAGATCAGATATTTGTCATTAAGCTCAGGATCTGTTGAGCAGCAGATCCTCCAGCCATCTCTCTCTCCTCAACCCATGATCAGTCAAATCTGACTCCTGCAGCTCGTGTTGAATGCAGGGTTGCCAAGTCTGCATTTTTTTTTTCCCTATGGCTACTTTTAAACCCACAATTAAATGATTCACAACCAACATTTAAAAAATTCAAATATTGAAAAAATTACAATTCACTAAAAAGCTTTTATAAAAACATCCACCATTATGTCTAGAGGTTGACCAATAGTGGATTTTGCCGATACTGATAGCTAGATTGGACCACACTGGCCGATACCGATTAATTAACCAATAGTTTTTAAAATGGATAAAAATTACTATCGCCAATAATAGTAATAGTAAATGTTGAAATAACCACACTCTAACAAGGAACAATACTTACACAGCTTTCATTAATCTTAATGTTACAAATGGACTCTTATTTTAAAGATGCACATCTTTAAATATATACACAAAGGCCATAGCATTACAATTATACCAGCACAACGTATAGTCAAACTTTAACTGAATCTATTCTTGAACACTTAATGATTATCTAATCAAAATAAAAGAGCAGCGCTGAGTCTAGGAGAACTCACCGGTATCACACACACTCCGGACGCGTCATGTCCAATTTGAGCAGCGGTCTAAAACTGTTTAATTATTCACCAAACGGACAGAAGTTTACTTTAAGAATGAACAATAAGGCATAGATAAGTTTGAAGTTCAGTGTTTAAAAAACGAAGCAAACGGAAAGAGCGATCTATATTATAAATCTATAAATGAAGCATACAGACTTTATTAGAGCCACAGAAAGACAAACGTTTAGATGAAAATGCTCAATAAACAATTCAATATGTACATTAACAACGATTCGGGGCGAATATAATCATATAAAAAACTATGTGAATGGCGCTCTGTGGCACGGCAGGATTTTCTGTCAGCTGCATTTAAATCCGGGTCTGAAGTTTCTCGCACTGTTCAGCGTGCAGCATCATGTGTCTAAACAAATAGCACGTGCTGTCAGTGATTTCAACCACTAGAGGCCGCTCTCGCACTGTATAATGAAAACAGAGCCTTCTCAGCCGCTCCAGCAATGGACACAACGCGGAAAACTATCAGCATGGAGTTTTGCCGATAACCGATTGTTCCAACTTTCAACTATCGGTGCCGATTAATCAGCAAAACTGATACATCGGTCGACCTCTAATTCTGTCTATGATAAAACTGTGCTGATGTTTAGTTTTGTGAAGGAGGGCCACTGGTAGTAAGCTTTTTAGCTGTGGTTATGATCAATATGTATAACAGTAACTGTAAAAAATGTATTTTAGGTATGGAAATGATATTATTTTCAGTTTTGATATTTGGGATATGGTCATTGGACTACTTTGGGCACTACTTTAACCACCAACCAACCACACCCCCGCCCCCCGCCCCACCTACTGTCCTCTTTTTGGAAAACTAAAATGTGGTCACCCTACATGACGTTCATGTGCGCACAAAACTACTAGGATGGTACCTCAACGTTTCACTGACACACTGTGAAATTAATGTTGAATTGCTTTGCTTACGATAATGTAAGCCCATGAGGTAAGAAAAACTTAAAAGCATATTCATATATCTTAAAACTTCTGCTTACATGAGCCTAAGCTCTTTCCAATAAAATCCATGCAAAAGTTAGTATCATTTTAGAATACAGTATAGGATGTATTGAATATTCTTCAGTTTTATGCAAAACAGAAATACAACAAATAGAATGTCAGATCTCTGTCATGGCCAGAAATAAATGCAAAAAAAAAGAAGCTTTTTTTGCATAGTTGAGTTTGAGATATAAACCGTAACAATGTATCTTACAAGACAACACGATGTAACCTCGCTCTCACTTGAAATGTGTCCCCACATCAAGTCCTTGAATTTGAAGTTTAAGGTGTGGGAACCCTGGTTCCAGTCCCGGCTGCAGGACTGGGGTGGGGAAACGTGTGTGATTTTCATTGTGTGTGTGTTTAGGTGTGTATTCATGCGTTTGGCCAGTATCGGTGTGCTGCTCTTCTCTCTGTGGGACCAGATCACGTCCTGTAGAAATTCAGGCTGTCCCTGCGGCTACAACCATCAGCTCTACCCCGTACGTATCACGCACTCTCACACAACCACGCAGACACACTCTCGCTCACACACACACACACACACACACACAGACACACTCTCGCTCGCACGCACACACAGACACACTCTCGCTTGCACGCACACACAGACACACTCTCGCTCACACAGACACACTCTAGCTCACACAGACACACTCTAGCTCGCACGCACACACAGACACACTCTCGCTCGCACGCACACACAGACACTCTCGCTCGCACGCAAACACAGACACACTCTCGCTCGCACGCACGCACACACAGGCACACTCTCGCTCGCACGCACACACACACAGACACACTCTAGCTCGCACGCACACACAGACACTCTCGCTCACACACACACACACAGACACACTCTCGCTCGCTCGCACACGCACACACAGACACACTCTCGCTCGCACGCACACACAGACACACTCTCTCGCTCGCTCGCACGCACACACAGGCACACTCTCGCTCGCACGCACACACAGACACACTCTCGCTCGCACGCACACACAGACACACTCTCGCACTCACGCAAACACAGAGACACTCTCGCTCGCTCGCTCGCACGCACAGGCACACTCTCGCTCGCTCGCACGCACACACAGACACACTCTCGCTCGCTCGCGTCGCTCGCACGCACACACAGGCACACTCTCGCTCGCACGCACACACAGACACACTCTCGCTCGCTCGCACGCACACACACAGGCACACTCTCTCGCTCGCACGCACACACAGACACACTCTCGCTCGCTCGCTCGCTCGCACGCACACACAGGCACACACTCTCTCTCGCACGCACACACAGACACACTCTCGCTCGCTCGCACGCACACACAGGCACACTCTCGCTCGCACGCCACGCACACACAGACACACTCTCGCTCGCACGCACACACAGACACACTCTCGCACTCACGCAAACACAGAGACACTCTCGCTCGCTCGCTCGCGCACGCACAGGCACACTCTCGCTCTCGCTCGCACGCAAACACAGACACACTCTCGCTCGCTCGCACGCACACACAGGCACACTCTCGCTCGCACGCAAACACAGACACACTCTCGCTCGCACGCACGCACACACAGGCACACTCTCGCTCGCACGCACACACAGACACACTCTTGTTCGCACGCACACACAGACACACTCTCGCTCGCACGCAAACACAGAGACACTCTCGCTCGCTCGCACGCACACACAGACACACTCTAGCTCGCACGCACACACAGACACACTCTCGCTCGCATGCACACACAGACACACTCTCGCTCGCACGCACGCACACACAGGCACACTCTCGCTCGCTCGCACGCACACACAGACACACTCTCGCTCACACACACACACAGACCACTCTCTCGCTCGCATGCACACACAGACACACTCTCGCTCGCACGCTCGCACGCACACACAGGCACACTCTCGCTCGCACGCACACACAGACACACTCTCGCACGCTCACACACGCACACACAGGCACACTCTCGCTCGCACGCACACACAGACACACTCTCGCTCGCACGCACACACAGACACACTCTCGCACTCACGCAAACACAGAGAGACACTCTCGCTCCTCGCTCGCTCGCACCTCGAGGCACACTCTCGCTCGCACGCACACACAGGCACACTCTCGCTCGCACGCAAACACAGACACACTCTCGCTCGCACGCACGCACACACAGGCACACTCTCGCTCTCTCACGCAAACACAGACACACTCTCGCTCGCTCTTCGCACGCACACACAGGCACACTCTCGCTCGCACGCACACACAGACACACTCTCGTTCGCACACACACACAGACACACTCTCGCACGCACGCAAACACAGAGACACTCTCGCTCGCTCGCACGCACACACAGGCACACTCTTGTTCGCACGCACACACAGACACACTCTCGCTCGCATGCACACACAGACACACTCTCGCTCGCACGCACAGCACACACAGGCACACTCTCGCTCGCACGCACACACAGACACACTCTCGCTCACACACACACACACAGACACTCTCTCGCTCGCATGCACACACAGGCACACTCTCGCATGCACGCAAACACAGACACACTCTCGCTCGCTCGCACGCACACACAGGCACACTTGCTCGCACGCAAACACAGACACACTCTCGCTCACACACACACAGACACACTCTCGCTCGCACACACACACAGACACACTCTCGCTTGCACGCACACACAGGCACACTCTCGCTCCCACGCACACACAGACACACTCTCGCTCGCACGCACACACAGGCACACTCTCGCTCGCACCGCAAACACAGACACACACTCTCGCTCACACACACACACACACTCTCGCTCACACACACACACACAGACACACTCTCGCTCGCTCGCACACACAGACACACTCTCGCTCGCACGCACACACAGACACACTCTCGCTCACACGCACACACACACAGACACACTCTTTGCACACACGCAAACACAGACACACTCTCGCTTGCACGCACACACACAGACACACTCTCTCGCTCGCACGCACACACAGAAACACTCTCGCTGGCACGCACACACAGACACACTCTCGCTCGCGCACGCACACACAGACACACTCTCGCTCGCACGCACACACACAGGCACACTCTCACTCGCACGCACACACAGACACACTCTCGCTTGCACGCACACACACACCACACTCTCGCTCACACAGACACACTCTAGCTCGCACGCACACACAGACACACTCTAGCTCGCACGCACACACAGGACACACTCTCGCTCACACACACACACACACACAGACACACTACTCTCGCTCACACGCACACACAGACACACTCTCGCTCGCACGCACACACAGACACACTCTCGCTCGCACGCACACACAGGCACACTCTCGCGCTTGCACGCACACACAGACACACCTCTCGCTCACACGCAAACACAGACACACTCTCGCTCCACACACACACACACACAGACACACTACTCTCGCTCACACGCACACACAGACACACTCTCGCTCGCACGCACACACACAGGCACACTCTCACTCGCACGCACACACAGACACACTCTCGCTTGCACGCACACACAGACACACTCTCGCTCACACAGACACACTCTAGCTCGCACGCACACACAGACACACTCTAGCTCGCACGCACACACAGACACACTCTCGCTCGCACGCACACACAGACACACTCTCGCTCGCACGCACACACAGACACACTCTCGCTCGCACGCACACACAGGCACACTCTCACTCGCACGCACACACAGACACACTCTCGCTTGCACGCGCACACACAGACACACTCTCGCTCACACGACGCAAACACAGACACACTCTCGCTCACACACACACACACACAGACACACTACTCTCGCTCACCACGCACACACAGACACACTCTCGCTCGCACGCACACACAGGCACACTCTCGCTCGCACGCACACACAGACACACTCTCGCTTGCACGCACACACAGACACACTCTCGCTCACACAGACACACTCTAGCTCGCACGCACACACAGACACACTCTAGCTCGCACGCACACACAGACACACTCTCGCTCGCGCCACGCACACACAGACACACTCTCGCTCACACACACACACAGACACTCTCTCGCTCGCATGCACACACAGGCACACTCTCCGCTCGCATGCACGCAAACACAGACACACTCTCGCTCGCACGCACGCACACACAGGCACACTTGCTCGCCACGCAAACACAGACACACTCTCGCTCACACACACACACACAGACACACTCTCTCGCGCACACACACACACACACACACACTCTCGCTTGCACGCACACACAGACACACTCTCGCTCGCACGCACACACCAGACACACTCTCGCTCGCACGCACACACAGGCACACTCTCGCTCGCACGCAAACACAGACACACTCTCACTCACACACACAGACACACTCTCGCTCACACACACACACAGACACACTCTCGCTCGCACGCACACCACAGGCACACTCTCGCTCGCACACACACACAGACACACTCTCGCTCACACGCACACACAGACACACTCTTGCACACACGCAAACAAAGACCACACTCTCGCTTGCACGCGCACACACACACACACTCTCGCTCGCACGCACACACAGACACACTCTCGCTGGCACGCACACACAGACACACTCTCGCTCGCACGCACACACAGACACACTCTTGTTCGCACGCACACACAGACACACTCTCGCTCACACGCACACACAGACACACTCTCGCTCACACGCAAACACAGACACACTCTCGCTCACACACACACACACACAGACACACTACTCTCGCTCACACGCACACACAGACACACTCTCGCTCGCACGCACACATAGGCACACTCTCGCTCGCACGCACACACACAGACACTCTCTCTCGCTCGCACGCACACACAGACACACTCTCGCTCGCACGCACTCACAGACACACTCTTGCACACACGCAAACACAGACACACTCTCGCTTGCACGCACACACAGACACACTCTCGCTGGCACGCACACACAGACACACTCTCGCTGGCACGCACACACAGACACACTCTCGCTCGCACACACACACAGACACACTCTCGCTCACACAGACACACTCTAGCTCGCACGCACACACAGACACACTCTAGCTCGCACGCACACACAGACACACTCTCGCTCGCACGCACACACAGACACACACTCTTGCACACATGCAAACACAGACACACTCTCGCTTGCACGCACACACAGACACACTCTCGCTGGCACGCACACACAGACACACACTCTCGCTGGCACGCACACACAGACACACTCTCGCTCGCACGCACACACAGACACACTCTCGCTGGCACGCACACACAGACACACTCTCGCTCGCACGCACACACAGACACACTACTCTCGCTCACACGCACACACAGACACACTCTCGCTCGCACGCACACATAGGCACACTCTCGCTCGCACGCACACACAGGCACACTCTCGCTTGCATGCACACACAGACACACTACTCTCGCTCGCACGCAACGCACACACAGACACACTACTCTCGCTCACAGACGCACACACACAGACACACTCTCGCTCGCACGCACACACAGGCACACTCGCTCGCACGCACACACAGACACACTCTCGCTTGCACGCACACACAGACACACTCTCGCTGGCACGCACACACAGACACACTCTTGCACACACGCAAACACAGACACACTCTCGCTCACACACACACACAGACACACTCTCGCTCGCACGCACACACAGACACACTCTCGCTCGCACGCACACACAGACACACTCTCGCTCGCACGCACTCACAGACACACTCTTGCACACACGCAAACACAGACACACTCTCGCTTGCACGCACACACAGACACACTCTCGCTCGCACGCACACACAGACACACTCTCGCTGGCACGCACACACAGACACACTCTCGCTCGCACGCACACACAGACACACTACTCTCGCTCACACGCACACACAGACACACTCTCGCTCGCACGCACACACAGACACACTCTTGCACACACGCAAACACAGACACACTCTCGCTTGCACGCACACACAGACACACTCTCGCTCGCACGCACACACAGACACACTCTCTCGCTGGCACGCACACACAGACACACACTCTCGCTCGCACGCACACACAGACACACTCTCGCTCGCACGCACACACACACACACACTCTCGCGCTCGCACGCACAGACAGACACACTCTCGCTCGCACGCACACACAGACACACTCTCGCTCGCACGCACACACAGACACACTCTCGCTCGCACGCACACACAGACACACTCTCGCTCGCACGCACAGACAGACACACTCTCGCTGGCACGCACACACACACACACTCTCGCTCTCGCACGCACACACAGGCACACTCTCGCTCGCACGCACACACAGGCACACTCTCGCTCGCACGCACACACAGACACACTCTTGCACACACGCAAACACAGACACACTCTCGCTTGCACGCACACACAGACACACTCTCGCTCGCACGCACACACAGACACACTCTCTTGCTGGCACGCACACACACAGACACACTCTCGCTCGCACGCACACACAGACACACTCTCTCTCGCTCACACGCAAACACAGACACACTCTCGCTCACACACACACACACACAGACACACTACTCTCGCTCACACGCACACACAGACACACTCTCGCTCGCACGCACACACAGGCACACTCTCTCGCACGCACGCACACACAGACACACTCTCGCTTGCACGCACACACAGACACACTCTCGCTCGCACGCACACACAGACACACTCTCTCTGGCACGCACACACAGACACACTCTCGCTCGCACGCACACACAGACACACTCTCGCTCGCACACACACACAGACACACTCTCGCTCGCACGCACACACACACAGACACACTCTAGCACACACACAAACACAGACACACTCTCGCTCGCACGCACACACAGACACACTCTCGCTCGCACGCACACACAGACACACTCTCGCTCGCACGCACACACAGACACACTCTCGCTCGCACGCACACACAGACACACTCTCGCTCGCACACACACACACAGACACACTCTCGCTCGCACACAAAAACACACAGACAGACACACTCTCGCTCGCACGCACACACAGACACACTCTCGCTGGCACGCACACACAGACACACTCTCGCGCTCTCTCGCTCGCACGCACACACAGGCACACTCTCACACACACAGAAACACTCTCGCTGGCACGCACACACAGACACACTCTCGCTCGCACGCACACACAGGCACACTCTCGCGCAACACGCACACACAGGCACACTCTCGCTCGCACGCACACACAGACACACTCTTGCACACACGCAAACACACAGACACACTCTCGCTTGCACGCACACACAGACACACTCTCGCTCGCACGCACACACAGACACACTCTCTTGCTGGCACGCACACACAGACACACTCTCGCTCGCACGCACACACAGACACACTCTCGCTCACACGCAAACACAGACACACTCTCTCGCTCACACACACACACACACACAGACACACTACTCTCGCTCACACGCACACACACAGACACACTCTCGCTCGCACGCACACACAGGCACACTCTCGCTCGCACGCACACACAGACACACTCTCGCTTGCACGCACACACAGACACACTCTCGCTCACACACACACACTCTAGCTCGCACGCACACACAGACACACTCTAGCTCGAGAGCACACACAGACACACTCTCGCTCGCACGCACACACACAGACACACTCTCTCGCTCGCACGCACACACACAGACACACTCTCGCGCTCGCACGCACTCACAGACACACTCTTGCACACACACGCAAACACAGACACACTCTCGCTTGCACGCACACACAGACACACTCTCGCTGGCACGCACACACACAGACACACTCTCGCTGGCACGCACACACAGACACACTCTCGCTCGCACACACACACAGACACACTCTCGCTCACACAGACACACTCTAGCTCGCACGCACACACAGACACACACTCTAGCTCGCACGCACACACAGACACACTCTCGCTCGCACGCACACACAGACACACTCTCGCTCGCACGCACAGACAGACACACTCTCGCTCGTTCGCACTCACAGACACACTCTTGCACACACGCAAACACAGACACACTCTCGCTTGCACGCACACACAGACACACTCTCGCTGGCACGCACACACAGACACACTCTCGCTGGCACGCACACACAGACACACTCTCGCTGGCACGCACACACAGACACACTCTCTCGCTGGCACGCACACACAGACACACTCTCGCTCGCACGCACACACACACAGACACACTACTCTCGCTCACTCACACGCACACACACAGACACACTCTCGCTCGCACGCACACACAGACACACTCTCGCTCGCACGCACACACAGGCACACTCTCGCTTGCATGCACACACAGACACACTACTCTCGCTCGCACGCACACACAGACACACTACTCTCGCTCACACGCACACACAGACACACTCTCGCTCGCACGCACACACAGGCACACTCGCTCGCACGCACACACAGACACACTCTCGCTTGCACGCACACACAGACACACTACTCTCGCTCACACACACAAACACACTCTCGCTCACACACACACGCACACACAGGCACACTCTCGCTCGCACGCACACACAGACACACTCTCGCTCACACACACAAACACACTCTCGCTCACACGCACACATGCACACAAACACATCTGATACCTGTCTCTGACTGTGTCCTGTTCTGCAGTGCTGGGAGACTCACATTGGGCAGGAAATGTATAAGCTTGTGATATTCGACTTCCTGATCATTGCTGCCGTCATCATCTTCGTGGAGTTTCCAAGGAAGTATGAAAACCTTGCTGTTGCACATCTTCTTCAGAACTAGCTTGAGCTGAAGTGCTGAGAGTTCTTTGTTGTTTCAGGATCATTGTGAATTATTGCGACTGTGGTTTGGTCAAGTGGTGGGGTCAGCAAGAATTTGCCATCCCACAGAACGTGCTGGAGATTGTTTACGGCCAAACCATCTGCTGGATAGGAACCTTTTACTGCCCTTTGCTTCCTGCCATCAACACCGTCAAATACATCCTCGTCTTCTACCTGAAAAAGGTCACAGCTCGAGCTTGAGGGGAAAATAATGTTCCAGTGCCAGAAATGTTAAGGGTTCTAAAAATAAGCTTCCGTTTCTTTATGCTAAATATAATTTTCGAAATGTCAAATTTTATTCTTGTGTTATTCCAGCTTTTCTAGCCTGTTTTGGGTCTTCTGAGTAAAACTCAGTTTAAGGGGGCACGTCTTCTTTCAGACGTCAGTGTAAATAGCTAGGATCCTGTTAAAATGTTTATGGCAGCGTATGTGATGTGAGCAGGCACCTGACCGTATGGCAGTAAGTGACTGTAAATAAACGTCTTCTGATTAATTAGCCGCTCATTACCTTCTGTAGGTGTCTCTAGTGACCAACTGTCGTCCCGCCACTCGTCCATTCCGAGCTTCCAGCTCCAACTTCTTCTTCCTGGTGGTGCTGCTGATCGGTTTGGCTCTGGCGTCCGTCCCTGTCATCGTCAGTATTGCAGAGTGAGTCCACGGATCATAACAGACTCATGGGCGGTGTTGTGTGTGGTCGGCGGTTTCATTGAGGTGTGTTTCAGGATCCGCTCGTCGCGAGCGTGCGGCCCGTTCATGAGCTACAACACATCGTGGGAGGTGGTGCCGCGTGTGGTTTCCCAGCTGCCCCCCAGCCTGTGCTCCTTCCTGCAGGCGCTCGCCTCTGAGGCCTTCGCCGTGTCCTTCTTCGTCATCACCTGGTGAGGAAAATCAGCAGCGAGGTCTACATGTTGTCGTAGCTTACGAATGCGCAGTGGTTTCTGAGAAGGAGCCAAATAGAGATACATCCACTTTACTGCACTTCTAATTGAACTTAACCTTTAAGTGCAAATGTAATCATTTTAATTTTTTTCTTAAAAACTAAAATTCAAATTTCAGAAACAAACTACCTTGTGTTATTGTGAAAATGACCCACAGCACCACCTATCGTCCATCAGCACTAAAACTGGTTTGACCACAGATACTGTACCAGTGTGACATCAGCATGGCAGGTCTGCTGTGTATGAAACTGCAGTAAATCTGTAATCCTGTGTGTGTGTGTGTGTGTGTGTGTGTGTGTGTGTGTGTGTGTGTGTGTGTGTGTGTTGCAGTCTGGGGATGTTCTATGTCATCGCCTTGGCTGGAGCTCATAAGCGCGTAATTGAACATCTCCGAGATCAGCTGGCCATGGTGAGTCTCCACATGATGATGATGATAGCATCTGTTTTATCTGATCATTTTCTTATTTCAGTGCAACAAAAACTCTAGTTTCATTAACAGCCCAAATCTTCATGAATGTTTCATCTAACAGCCTTTGAACTAAATGCATCAGAAATTATTTCTAATATCTCAAAATCAGCCTGGTTTGAGTTTAGTAGTCACTAGAAATAAGGAGGGGTGCAGAAGTGTTTAATATGTGTGAACTGCAGATTGGTTGGATTAATACAAACTTATTTAATGAACTAATGGAACTTGTCCTATTAAAAGATTTGGATTTTTCAAGCAAGCCGTTTTCTGTAGAGTTTCAGCAAGTTTGAAGACTTCAAACAGGAAGCAGAGCTGAACCTTTCCAAGGCTTTTCTTTAATCAAGCACACTTGTTTAATCAAGTAAACTCCAAGGCTTTTGCATTAACAATATATTTGTACAACTGTGTTTCATGAGTGCTTTGATTTTTTTTTTTATGTCATGCTCTCTGGTGTCTACATGACAAAACTGGTCTGTTAGTTCAGTTGATGTTTTCCTGAAGAAACTGATCATGTTCTCTTTGGTCTGTCTGTCTGTCCGTCCGCCTGTGTGTCTGTGTCTGTGTGTGTGTGTGTGTGTGTCTGTCTGTCTGTCTGTCGGTGTGTGTGTGTGTGTGTGTGTGTGTGTGTGTGTCTGTCTGTCTGTCTGTGTCTGTCGGTGTGTGTGTGTGTGTGTGTGTGTGTGTGTGTGTGTCTGTCTGTCTGTCTGTCGGTGTCTGTGTGTGTGTGTGTGTGTGTGTGTGTGTGTGTGTCTGTCTGTGTGTGCGTGTCTGTCTGTCTGTTTGTTTGTGTGTGTGTGCGTGTCTGTGTGTGTGTGTGTGTCTGTCTGTCTGTCTTTGAGTGTGTGTTTCTGTGTGTGTGTCTGTCTGTCTGAGTGTGTGTGTGTGTGTGTGTGTCTGTCTGTCTGTGTCTGTCGGTGTGTGTGTGTGTGTGTGTCTGTCTGTCTGTGTCTGTCGGTGTGTGTGTGTGTGTGTGTGTGTCTGTCTGTCTGTGTCTGTGTGTGTGTGTGTGTGTGTGTGTGTGTGTGTGTGTGTGTGTCTCTCTGTCTGCACAGGAGGGTCATGATAAGCGTTTCCTCATTCAGAAGTTGTGTCAGGCTCAGCAGGCCGTTTATGCTCATTCTCCGGAGCGCAGGCCTCCGCGCGGCTTTCGTGGAAACCGTTATAAAGCTGGAATGTATTTAGTGGAGCCGTTGGTGGAGCTGGAGATGCAGGTGTGATGCCACTGGAACAAACTCTGTGAAGAGCCTCACCTGCTCCTCTCATCTGTCGCTACAGGAGTGTGTTTCCATGTACTTCTGTTGCACATTTAAAGCTGCTCTTAAACACTGTCACTCAGCACTAACTAGCCTTACACTTCTCCCTGTTAACAAAATCTACTGTCTAGTGTCTTGTGTTTGTCTTTTGTTCTGTGTTTAAAAAAAAATACATAAACTTTTGTAATTATCAGTTTGTTCTGAGTGAACTGCTTTACTGTTTGTACAATAAACATAAATATGAGGGTACAGAAAAATACGATTTCTGTCTGATTCACATCTAACAGAGTAACATTTAGAGATGCTGTATATAATGCTATACAGCTATATCCAGCGCCCGGGGAGCAACTGGGGGTTCAATGCCTTGCTCAAGGGCACTTCAGTCATGGGTATTGAGGGTGGAAGAGAGCGCTGTTCATTCTCTCCCTCCCACCTACAACTCCTGCCAGCACAGAGACTCAAACCTGTGACCTTCTGGTTACAAGTCCAAATCTCTAACCATTAGGCCACAGCTGCACCCGGTATCGCTATTCGCTGCTAGTAATGGAGGATGAAAGAATTGTCCCTGTTCCTCGTTCGGTGTACAAAGCTGAAGTGTGCCATCATTTGGGCTTTTGTGGTAACGTCCACCGCGGGACCGTGGCGTGTGAAGAGGGGCTCGCGCGGGGCGGGTCGAGGTGGGCGGTAGGGTCGCGGCGCGGCTGCAGCTTTCTCTCATTTTGGGGGCGTTTTGTGCAGGGTGGTGCTCGCGCCGCGGTTTCGGCGACTATACGCAGAACATAAATACAATTATATTAATACATAAATCAGTTAATATTATTGATATTAGGCAGATGTAATTTTTTGTTCAAATCAAAATGTTATGACATTGTATGTCACAATTGTAAACTGAAACTGTGAACCTTTAAAGCAGGTTCTAACTTCTTATATGGTCTTTTTATAAAATACATTTTATAAGTATTATACGTATTTTATACTTACATTTAACTAAAGGATCCTGAAAGTACTTTAATTCCCAACAACCCCACCCTTTACTCGTACTGCACAAAAATTGGTTCAATAATGTTGAATGTTACAGGGACTGATTATTGCAAATGCAGATCCCACTGTGTTCTGGTTAAATAATTTTTATTTACTTATTGCTAAGATTTTCATATGGTGGTGTGTTCTTACAACATACAGAACTACCAAATTTTGCTATAAGTTTGATTGCATCATATAATATAATTGCTGTAAATAGTGTTCATCGTCTGTTTGATTACGTCTTTAATTGATTTTTCTGTACATTTCTGCCATATGTACATAAACTAGTTAATATACATGAACTAGTTCATTCTAGACCGATATCAAATCTCCCTTTTCTGTCCAAGATACTAGAAAAGGTAGTATCCTCACAATTATATTCCTTCTTAGAGAAAAATTTAGACCGTATCATAGTACTGAGACTGCTCTCCTTAGAGTTACAAATGACCTGCTCTTATCATCTGATCGTGGTTGTATCTCTAAATTAGTGCTATTGGATCTTAACGTTGCGTTCGACACTATTGACCTCACCATTTTTTGCATAGACTAGAAAACTTTGTTGGCATTAATGGAAGTGCATTAGCATGGTTTAAATCATACTTATATGACCGCCATCAGTTCGTAGCAGTGAATGAAGAGGTATCATATCGATCACAATGCAGTATGGAGTACCTCAAGGCTCAGTACTAGGGCCGTTATTCTTCACGCTTTACATGTTACCCTTGGGAGATATCATCAGGAAACACAGTGTTAGCTTTCACTGTTATGCTGATGATACTCAGCTCTATAAAAAACTGGATGACGAATAATTTCTTATTGCTAAATTCTGAAAAAAACAGAGGTGTTAATTATAGGGCCTAAAAGCTCTGCATGTAATAACCTAGAACGCTGTCTAAGCCTTGATGGCTGCTCTGTCAATTCTTCGTCATCAGTTAGGAACCTAGGTGTGCTTTTTGATAACAATCTTTCCTTAGAAAGCCACGTTTCTAGCATTTGTAAAACTGCATTTTTCCATCTCAAAAATATATCTAAATTACGGCCTATGCTCTCAATGTCAAATGCAGAAATGTTAATCCATGCGTTTATGACCTCAAGGTTAGACTATTGTAATGCTCTATTGGGTGGTTGTTCTGCACGCTTAATAAACAAACTCCAGTTAGTCCAAAATGCAGCAGCTAGAGTTCTTACTAGAACCAGGAAGTATGATCATATTAGCCCGGTCCAGTCAACACTGCACTGGCTCCCTATTGAACATCGTATAGATTTTAAAATCTTGCTTATTACTTATAAAGCCCTGAATGGTTTAGCACCTCAGTATTTGAACGAGCTCTTGTTACATTATAGTCCTCCACGTCCGCTGCGTTCTCAAAACTCTGGCAATTTGATAATACCTAGAATATCAAAGTCAAGTGCGGGCGGCAGATCCTTCTCCTATTTAGCTCCCAAACTCTGAAATAACCTACCTTACATTGTTCGGGAGACAGACACACTCTTGCAGTTTAAATCTAGATTAAAGACCCATCTCTTTAACCTGGCTTACACATAACATACTAATACACTTCTAATATCGAAATCCGTTAAAGGATTTTTAGGCTGCATTAATTAGGTAAACTGGAACCGGGAACACTTCCCATAACACCCAATGTACTTGCTACATCATTAGAAGAATGGCATCTACGCTCATATTAGTCTGTTTCTCCCTTATTCCGAGGTCACCGTAGCCACCAGATCCAGTCTGTATCCAAGTCAGAGGGTCACTGCAGTCACGAGTTCAGCTTCCTGACAGCCTGATGGATGAAGCTGTCCTTCAGTCTGCTGGTCCTGGCCTGGAGACTCAGCAGTCTCCGCTCTGATGGCAGCAGACTGAAGAAGCTGTGTGACGGGTGAGTGGGGTCACCTGCGATGCAGAGGGCTTTGCGAGTGAGACGGATTCCATAAATTTCCAGGAGGGAGGGGAGAGAGACACCAGTGATCTTCTCAGCTGCTCTCACTATGTGTTGCAGAGTCTTCCGGCAGGACGCGTTGCAGGCGCCAGTGCTGTGGTGTTGTCGGTTCAGAAGAGGTCCTCTGTGATGTGCACACCCAGGAACTTGGTGCTGCTCACTCTCTCCACAGTCGCACCGTTGATAGTCAGAGGAACATGCTGAGTGTGCACTCTCCAGAAGTCAACAACAATCTCCTTCGTCTTCTCCACGTTCAGAGAGAGATTGTTGTCACTGCACCACCCGGCCAGGCGGCTCACCTCGCTCCTGTAGTTTGTCTCATCTCTGTTGCTAATGAGACCCACCACAGTCGTGTCCATCCGCAAACTTAATGAAGAGGTTGGAGTTGTGTGACGGTGGTGCAGTCGTGGGTCAGCAGAGTGAAGAGGAGGGGGCTCAGCACACATCCTTGGGGGGCCCCAGTGTTCAGTGTGATGGTGCTGGATGTGTTGCTGCCGACACGTACTGCCTGATGTCTTCCAGTCAGAAAGTCTAAAAGCCAGTTGCACAGCGAAGTGTTGAGTCCCAGCTGGACCAGTTTGTTAATGAGCTGTTGAGGGATGATTGTGTTGAATGCTGAACTGAAGTCTATGAACATCATTCTGATGTATGAGTCCTTTTTGTCTAGATGTGTGAGTGCAGAGTGGATGGCAGTAGTGATGGCATCATCGGCCGAGCGGTTGGACCGATATGCAAACTGGAATGGGTCCAGGGAGGGGGGGTGCAGACTTAATGTGGTGCATGACTAGCCGTTCAAAGCACTTCATGAGGATGGGAGTAAGTGCAACAGGACGGTAGTCATTGAAGCAGGATAGAGACGGCTTCTTCGGGACTGGAATGATGGTGGTAGTTTTGAAACATGTGGGAACAACAGCCTGACTAAGTGAGATGTTGAAAATGTCTGTGAAGATATCAGTGAGTTTGACATCAGTGAAGACATTCAGCTGTTTGATTGACTCAAATGTAACTATTGTTGGCCACTTTGGTAAAGACTAATTTCACTTTTGTATGACAGAAATAAGGCCTAATGCAGAAGAACCTTTTTTTTTTAGATTTAACTGCTAATATCAAAGTACTAGAGCAGTGGTTTTCAACCTGTGGGCCGCGGCCCCTTAGTGGGTCGCGATGGTATTGCAGGTGGGCCGCCAATTACTATTAAAATAAATAATAATATTGTAAATATATGTAAAAATGTCTAAGTCATAACATAATAACACCATTTCCTATATATAATTAAATGAGCCCGAGTTATTTTCTGTTCATTGCCAGTTCATTCTAGGGCTGTGCGATAGAAATCGTCATAAAATCACAATTTGAGCGTGCGCGATTTCTAAATCGCTTTATAGCACGATTTTCCGAGGCCCTGACCTCCCGCAGTATGCCATCCGATCTATTCAGAATGCAACGCGCCTAGCGCGAGAACAGAACAGACTGGGAATAGACCTAAGTAACTCCAGGTTCACACACTGTCTGTGATGCGCCTTTTTCCCGAGCCCATGTTAACGGATCAGAGCGTTCATAACATTGCACACGGTAAAAGGCTAGAAATAAAAACGTGCGAAAATAATTAATATCTAGCACATGAGCATAGAGAGAGTTGTGAGTGCACAGGACGCAGTTTAAGTGAGAGGGGACACCATAGGTGTCATTTACACTGGGGACGCTGGGGACATGTCCCCACCACTTTTTGAAATGGCTGATTTTGTCCCCACCACTTTTTTTGGTTAAAATGTTCTGAAAAATCAAGCGAACCAATAAATGTTAAAGGTTTATTTGCACAAAATAAAACATGCAGTGCAGTTTAGATTCAGAAAGAAACAATGTACATTGTCCAAAAAAGTAACTTAAACAAAATAAACTATTACTGATTCTAAAATGACCCAAAAACATGCATGCGCGATCAGTAACTTGAACAAATTCTTGCCACAGTTTCTTCTTGTCCAAGTTATACATTCTCTCTCTGTGAACATGACAAACAGCCACACTGTTGAGTCGGGTTTGTGACATTGAAGAGCGCAGCGAGGTCTTCAGGCTTCTCAAGGCACTGAAGCTTCTCTCTGCTTCAGCAGATGAGGCTGGAGCAACGAGCAACAAATGCAGAAGTCACTTCTGAGCAGGTTTTGTAGGTGTAATTGGCAGTGAACATGGCCAAAAAATGTCAACCCGAGACCTAATCCTTACAGTAGGCTACACTATCAACAGTGGCGCCCCTAGAAAATTTTAATAGGGGTGGCCAGATGAGGCCACAGTAAATCTTGGGGTGGCACACACAAAAAAGAAAAAAAAAAAAAATTAAGGGTTTCAATATTGACAAAAAATATATCTCTGTGATTTCTGGGATTTTATCGATAACGATAAATAGACAATATTTTGCTGAGTGTGTCATTGTGCTGATATCTTATTTCTAATTGTTCTGAAAGCTGACTCCTGAATTTTTTATTTTTACCTTTACACCATTTTTTTCTAAAAGTGTACCCCATCTTTTAGGTCAAATACTTGCATTTGGGATTTTCCAAGCAAATGCAACCAGTATCAACAAAATTGATCTTTGCAATGCAGAGAAAACAGAAACTGCATCTGAAGTGCCATTTAGGTGTTTTTACACACTGTTTAATGCAGCTCTGTGGGACATGGAATACTTTAACCTGGAGTTACTAATGAATAAATAATGTTTTGATATTTTAAACATAAAACATTGAAAACTAATGTTTGAAATTATTTTAAAAAATGAAAAGGTACCTTAAATGTGAAATTAACAAACTGCCAGTAGGTGGCAGAGAGTCACTGTTAATAAGTGAGTCATTGCAATTGAACCGAATCATTTAAACGGTTGATTCATTCAGGAACGAAACACTGTCAGTGTTGCTCAGATACGCAAAACAGTGGCTGTGTTTGGAATGATTTTTGTTTTTAGAAATAGAGCAAAAAAAGGGAATATGTTGTCTAAAACGTAAGTCTCTTGATATTAACTTACTGTTTAATTAACTGTTGTATAAAATCAATATCACATTTGTAGTTATGCTGACTTTTGGAGAAAAACGTCACTCTTCGTGTGATAGTAACTATATGAAATTATATAGATCTATAAATTGTCTGCCCCATATATCTTGAAAAATTAGATAATTCTAAATTTCCCGTGAAAGAACGCACTAAAAATGCGTATGCGAACTAGACTCTAGACCATCACGTAACGTATGCGCGCACTCTGTGTTTTGTTTGACTGGGGATGGCGAGGACGAAGGGCAGCAACTATGGTGGCGCCAATCTGCAATATTTTTTGGTGGCTGCAGCCGGTGCTGCAATTTTATTTTATTTTTTTCACTTCTTAAACGATTGTGTATTTACATTCTGCATTTAAATTAATAGTACCCACTGCAAATCATCCTAGGGGTGGATGCATCTGGTCCATTTTAAAGACTGTTTAATTGGGTGATCATCCTAGGGGTGGTCACAGGGGTGGCCAGAGTTTATACAGTGGTGGCCTTGGCCACCCTTTGGGGGCGCCCCTGACTATCAACTACAGCTAAACAACAGGCTACAACGTGTTTAGGAAAACTGTTATTGTTCATTAGATAATAGAGGTAATCAGCAGGCCTACTGTTAAATCATAATGTAACGTTGATTAGATGGACTGATTAACTAGCTACCCAGCTAGAACAGCTAGTTTTGCAAACATATTTCTTATTGCTGGATTTTACAGTAGGCCTCCATAATAAGATCATCACTTACAGTACAGCGCTGTAAGCTAAAGTAGTTTCTAATGTCTCCTCCCTTCTTCCTCTTGGACACTGTGAGTTTGGGTTACTGTAAATTAGGCTACTGCAGTCGATCACACTGCCGGTGTGATTAGAACGGTCAGTGCATGACCGCGCTTGGAGCTGTCATAAAATGTGCTTTCGCGCGTTGGCTGGCGCTGAGCCAGAGACAGGCGCGCTCAGAGCTGTCATATATCACAACTTGTTTCAGTGTTTTCAACCACATAATGTTTATTTTAGGTTTCAGACATATAAGTACTAAAAAAAACCAATACATTTAGAGTTTGTAAAATACACACTGATGTCAAAGGAAGAGGCAATAATAATCATTTCAATTATAATTAGACACGTTTTATTCATATCAGATACACATTGTGTAAAGTTTACTCTATTCTTCTCGCAGTTCACCAGCCACTTACTTTAATGTAATTGGGGAGAAGTGGATGAATTCACGTGTTGCAAATCCAACAGACCCGATTCTCTGAACTGCGTCTGCGGCACAAATCGCGCATACAGCTCAACTAACGCGATCGTTATAAAGGTGTTTAAAACAGCAAAACACTTCAAACTTGCATATATTTGACAATCGGAATATCAGTTATTGCATGCCGTATCTAAAAAAAATATGTGAATATTTTGAATAAAAAAGGAAAAAAATACATAAAAGCAGATCATCATTCATTCAGCTCTATTGTTGCGGCGGTGTGTCACGTGACAAGCAATGACGCGTCACCACGGAAACCATAAAGCGACACATTCTAAATAACGGTTGCCTTGAAAAACTTACGCTGGGGGGTCAGCCAGAATATTTTAAACTTACGTGTGAAAGGGTTAAATGTTTAGCTAGCTAAGTTACTGCATTTTTCTACAACTGATTATCCTGTGCAGTGTTGCCGTATTGGGCGGTTTTATTTATTTTTTATTATTTTTTTTTTTTTGTCCCCACCACTTTTCAACACAAACTGACGCCCCTGGGAGACACGTTTTAAGTGCGTGCGCGCATTCTCTCCGGGCAAGAGGAGCGTGTATCTGAGCAAGCACGTCTGGTTTTGTTACAGAGCAAAGGAAATCTGGTGCGAGCAGAGAGATTCGCGCTCGTGCATTAATTTAATGTGCTTTCGCGTTACAATAATGCGCTCTCGCTGCTGCTTCTGCACCGCATACACATACTGTATACACACTGCAGACGGAGTAGGCCTACGTGTGAACCTGTATAATGTATAACAAATATATATATATATATATATATATATATATATATATATATATATATATATATATATATATATATATATATATATAATATATTATTTATTACAGGGACAGTGCATATTAATAAACATTTCTGCCAATATGCCAGAGTTAGCCAGAAGGCTATTTTTCATCTGCAGTCCCAGGACAGATGTTAAAAGTCACCCTAAAAGACAGTAAGAATACATATAACAATAAAAAAATACAATACATTTAATAAATCCTAGTATGTTAAAAAGTACAATCGAAATACAGCAAACCAACAATCAACAAACATCTGACAAAACATGACACATACACACACACAAGGCAAGATGCCAGCAGAGGATGGAGCAGGTATAGGAATGTGTTAATGTTGACAGATCTGAAATTCAAGAAGCCATTTCTTTAAATGGTTCTTAAATATACAATATGTGTTTAATTTCTAATGATTAAAGGAATGCGGTTCCATTTAGTAGCAGCTCGAACAGAAAAAGAAGTATGACCAAATACACTTTTTCTAAAGGGAATGACCCAATCTCCCCGCGCTGCACCTCTGGTTCTGCTGTGATCAGCTGTACAGATGTTAACAAACTGGTGGAGTGGAGGGGATGATAAACCATTAATAATTTTGTATAGAAGACATAGATTTGAGTATTTGACCATGTTTTCCCAACTGAGTAATCTGTGTTTTTGTAATATTGGACAATGATGATAAATATTTGGTTTCTTATCCAGAATTTTAACAGTTTGCTTGTAAAGTGAACTGCAGAGGATTCAGAGATGTAACACCAGCTTGTGACCAGATGGGTAGACAGTACATGATATGTGATAAGATCATAGAGTGCATGTACATTTTTGCTGCCTGTGTGGACATTTGATGGCGAATGTGTCTAAAATTCATGAGGTTTAATTTGATGCGATTACAGACCCTTTTTACATGTGATGTAAATGACAACTTTGAATCGATCAAAACCCCCAGATATTTGTATTCTAACACGATCTGCAGCCTTTCCCCAGAAACGAAAATATTTGGCTCAACACTGAAGTTTTTATTGGACTTTGTGAAAAACATTGCTACTGTTTTTGATGTATTCAGCTGCAGGCAGGATTGTTTTAACCAAGCTGTAATATTATCCATGGATTTAGTGAACTTCTCGGCCACCTGAGAAATATTCTTACCATAAACATATACTACAGTGTCATCAGCATACATCTGTACAGAAACATCAGGACAGACGGACGGAAGGTCATTAATATAAAGTGAGAACATAGAGGCCTATAAAAAGTGACAACAAGGAGAGGGACCCTGAATGTTGGAATAGATAAGACTCAGTCCATTTAAGCGCATCCGAGGAAAAGTTAAAAGTGCATAATTTTGCCAGCAAAATTGTATAATTAACAGTATCAAAAGCCTTCCTGAGATCCAGGAACACCGCACCAACAACCCCACCTCGGTCCAACAGAGCTCTGATGTTTTCAGTAAAGAAACAAGTCGCAGTCTCGGTGGAGTAATTGGCTCTAAAGCCAAACTGCACAGGGTGGAGAGCAAAGGGTGTGGTATTTAGATGGTTAATAATTTGTTTTGCTATTAGTTTCTCTGCAATCTTAGACACTGTGTAATATACTGATGGGTCTGTAGTTTGACATGGAATAAGGATCTCCACTTTTGAAAACTGGAGCAACAATAGCTGGATTCCACATGCTTGGGAAAATATTTGTGAAATAGACATGTTGATTATTTTGGTGATGGGGATGTGACAGATGTACTTAGTGCCTTGAGCATTACCGTATCCATATCAAAATATCTTTGCATTTTGATGGTCTGAGTGATTAATTAAACTAAAAACGAATTGACTTTTGTCTATTGACGGAGTGTATATGTTCTCTGGTGTAAAACAGTTCGCTATGTTAGCCACAGAATCAATAAAATAGTGATTAAATGCTTCTGCTATAACCGGAAGATTGTTTGTCAATTTTGCATTTATTTTAATTTCTGGAATGTTTTGTTCTTTGGGGCGATCACCTATCATTTTTCTTAACTGGTTCCTTATTATTTTAGTATTTCCATTGGATTTTTCAATTATGGTGAGAAAGAAGTCTTTCTTTGCTTTTCTTAATGATCTTACAACTTAATTTCTCAACATGGTGAAACGTCCTCTGTCATGAGTTGATTTAGTTTTATTTGCTATTTTTAAGGCTTGGTCTCGTTCTTTCATTATTTTTTTGATGTCTGGATTTATCCAGGGTACAGTATTTTTGCATTGTTTGTACCTGATTTTTTTGTGGGAATTCTTTAATAGTTCTCTCAAGTGTATTTTAGAAATATTTTGCTGTCTTTTTCGCAATCAACTAAAGATAAAATGTCATCCCATTGAATTTGGTTAGCTGCAGCTACAAAGTTTTGATAATTATTTTTAGGAATTGTGATAGATTCTTTTTTTCCTCTAGTACAAGGATGAAAACGTTTTTTGGCAAGATTTCAAATGACAATAAAAATATTTCAATCCTATAAAAAATACAACATATAAAATTATCTTACAATACTTACAATACTATAGACAAACAAAATATCTAATTCCGCCTCGTTAAATTCAGTTATTCTTGTTGGCCCACGTACAACTTGTGTTAGATCAAACCTGTCAGTGGTTTGTTTGAGCTTTTTTCTACAGGATTTGTCCTCCCAGTTGATGTTAAAATCCCCCATAATGATAAGTTCTTTATCAAGGTTGCTTTCTTTTAGCAGCTTCTCAAAGTTTTCATAAAAACTGTTATCTGCAGAGGGAGGCCTGTACATTATGACAAGGACAAATGACATTTGTGGTGAAAGGGTGATTTTGAGACCTAAACATTCTAATAAATTGTTTGACCATTTGATTTTTGTGACACTGTAATGTGCTTTTTATATAAACCATCACTCCTCCCCCCTTTTTTGATCCCTCCCTGTCTTTCCTGTAGATGTTATAACCAGGAATATTCAGAGCTGCTGACGGAGCATTTTGAGTAAGCCAGGTTTCAGATAAGCGTAAAAAATCCAGGTTTGAATCCGATAACAGATGCTGACTTTGCTCACTTTTAGACAGTATGCTTCTAACATTTAGATGTCCACCTAGAAGACCCTTTGGTTTAGCCCTAGGGTCCCACATTGTTCGCGAATGGTTGACAGTCTGGAACACCTCCCACTTCCTGTTCTTCACAATCCCAGAATTTAGACGTTTCCTGTTTACATTCTGCGTTACTATAGGGACGCGCAAAGCACCCTTTTTTGAAGTAGTCACAGAACTTTGTAGTCTAGACAGCCCAACATACGGTGGTGAAATGAGCGGTGCCTCATTTCAACACCTGAGGCACCGCTACAATTAATGAGCTCTATAAACAATGTATGGCAAAAAAGAAAAAAAGTCCCTGGACACAGGATTTATTTATTTATATTTTTTTGCCATAAATTTTGTTACATCTTTACTATAGTGATTATTTTGACTTATGTCTGTTCTAGAGACATTACAACTTTTTGATAAAGCTCTAATTGGTTTTCTTTTGGAAATATGTTTCAAATTCATCCAGAATGCATTTATGACTGTAAAGCATGTCTGTGTGTCAAAATTGATCAAAGAAATCGCAATAGGTTTTTTTTTGTTTTTTTTTTGTCCATATCGCACAGCCCTAGTTCATTCAATAAATACAGTTAACAATCTAGCTTCTGAGTACTAAGTTATTAACCCAACAATAGCGGGGGCAGTTACTTATTTTTTATTTTTTTTTGCAGTGGGCCGCGCAAACATATGTGTTTGTATTAGATATAATCAAGTTAAAAAAGAAAGACAACCACTGTACCAGAGGTTATAAAAGGACATTTCTTGTCCAGTCTGGTTTGTATTGTGAAATAACCCATCAAATAATCTTTTATCATCTTTATATTCAGCAGTTATTACCCCCTGGTCAACAACTAATTAAAAAAAAGTGATTAAAAAATAGCTGTATATTTTGATGATTATTAATGTTTTTGCAAGCATTTGCAAATGGTTTTATTATAATTGTTTAATTGTGCTTCATCCAGGTATTATAGACCTCCATGTGAGCATCATTCTGCCCAACACATATTCACACCTTTCTTGTGTTTTTTTTTTTTTTTTGGGGGGGGGGGGGGGGGTTGCTATCAGAGTACTGACAATAAAAGTTATAAGCAACAGCACACTTTATGTTGATAAATATTATATAAATACTAATGTTATATAATATAAAATATTATAGAAGTATTATGATAATGATAATTTTTTTTAATTGTTAGACATTTAAAAACCATATGTGTGGAACAAAAATTATGTTCTAATAAGAAAAACAGAAAATATCAGAATGTTTTTCGACACATTGTGGGCTGCTTGTGACTTTTATTTTGACGGGCTGCTGTCTGACGGTCAAGGCTTTTATTTTGACGGGCTGCTGTCTGACGGTCAAGGCTTTTATTTTGACGGGCTGCTGTCTGACGGTCAAGGCTTTTATTTTGACGGGCTGCTGTCTGACGGTCAAGGCTTTTATTTTGACGGGTTGTTTGCGGATATCGGGCCCGTGAGCGCTGGGCAGCTTCTGTCCGTCGCGAATCTTCGCAAATAAATCCGAGATCGATATTTAAGCAGTAATGATCCGTGTCAGTGCACTTTAAACGCATCTGCAGGTGAGCTTACAGCAGTACTGTAGATGTCAGGCTAAACAATAAACATGTCGAGCACAAAAGATTCATTCTGTATTCATATAGTGTTCATTAAATGTAACACAGTATACACGGAGTTTCAGTTGCACATATGGATTTAAGTGTTATATGATCCTAAAGACGTGTGTGTGTGTGTGTGTGTGTGTGTGTGTGTGTGTGTGTGTGTGTGTGTGTGTGTGTGTGTGTGTGTGTATTTTGGATTTTGTGTGTGTGTGTCCGTTTTTTGGCTGTCTGTATTTTTGTTTTGTGTCTATATTTTTTGTGTGTGTGCGTGCGTTTTTTTTTTTTTTGTCGTCTGCGTTTTTTTGTGTTGTTTGTTATGTGTCGTGTGGGGGTGCGTGTGTGTGTGTGTGTGTGTGTGTGTGTGTGTGTGTGTGTGTGTGTGTGTGTGTGTGTGTGTGTGTGTGTGTGTGTGTGTGTGTGTGTGTGTGTGTGTGTGTGTGTGTGTGTGTGTGTGTGTGTTTACAGTGTCACGGAGTGTCCGGTGGGGTCATGGCGTCAGGTTCGGAGGCCGTCCACTACATCCATCTTCATAACTCCAGTCAGTCGGTGCTGGAGGCTCTGAGGTCTCAGCGGCGTAAAGGTCTGTTCTGTGACGTGACGGTGCGCATCCACGACGCGTCTCTGCGGGCTCACGCCTGTGTGCTGGCGGCCGGCAGCCCCTTCTTCCAGGACAAGCTGCTGCTGGGTCACTCGGAGATCTCGGTGCCGCCGCTGGTTCCCGCCGAGACGGTCAAGCAGCTGGTGGACTTCATGTACAGCGGCTCGCTGGTGGTGCTCCACTCGCAGGCGCTCTGCATCCTCACCGCCGCCTCCATCCTCAGATCAAGAACCGTCATCGACGAGTGCACGCAGATCATCTCTCAGAGACGCGCCGCTGTGGCGGGAGCCGTGGGGCCTCTGGGGAGCGCGCTGCCCAAACAGGAGGGCGGCGACGGGAAAGATCAGGAGAACGCGGCGCTGCAGGGCTTCGCTTACAGCATGGGCGGGGACTGCGGCTCAGACATGGCCGCGCTGGGGGGCGGAGCTCAGGGGGAGGGCGGCGGTCTGGAGGGGGGTGGAGTCGGCTCACTGATGCCCCTCGGCGAGGTTGGAGGCGGGGCCATGTGTAGAGGGGAGGGTCTGGGTGTGGCAGGGGGTGGGGCCACCAGCTGCTCGCAGGAGATCAACTACATGCTGAACCCAGAGCGCGGTGCTAATGTGGGCGCGCAGAACATCGCCGCCAACGAGCGCGGTCACATGGGATCTCCGAGCGGCATGGGCCTGGAGCTGGTGGAGCGATTCAGCGAAGACGACGAGAGAGACGCTCATGACGCGGACAGAGACAGACAGACGGCGCACACGCGCAAACAGAGACAGCCGCTGAGACTGCAGGTGACGAAACACACCACTGTTTA
The DNA here is from genome assembly GCF_018340385.1 of Cyprinus carpio. Classification (NCBI taxonomy): domain Eukaryota; kingdom Metazoa; phylum Chordata; class Actinopteri; order Cypriniformes; family Cyprinidae; genus Cyprinus; species Cyprinus carpio. The sequence continues at coordinate 39,252,310 of NC_056572.1, read as the reverse complement.
CCCATCTGAGTGTGTTCTGTGGTTCACACACTGTATCTGGGGCGTGTTTCTGACTGTGTTCAGGTGCTGGGCGGAGAGGAGGTGGTGGTGAAGAACGAGGGCGTGCAGGACGGGGACGGTCTGTTTGAGATGGACGAGAGAGGAAACGCACCGCATCAGCCCACCTACGCACAGGTAAAGCCCACACTGCGACACGAGCTGCATTTGATTCGAGCTGCTCATTGTTTTGCTCACGTTACCTGTTGTGTTTACTGATGGTAATGGACACAACATTATTGTGAGCGATGCCATTTTTGTTTGTTTTTGTCAATAAAAGCTTATAGTTTTTATTTAAAATTGGTGTACAGTACTCATCACCTTCACGGTTGACATCAAAAAAGCACTTATTTTGCAGCACTTTAATATCATATTTAGCTAGATAGGTTCGTGAGTACAGTCACGTTAGCCTAAAACTTAAACCTCAAATGTGATATTTTGCCCTTCTTCATCTCTATAAAAGTTTTGTTGGATGTACATCAGAATTCCTCAAACAGCAAATAAAGTAATATGATTACAGCCATAAAATACATTTTCTTTTTAGTATGTCAAACTCAACTAATATTCAGTTCAGAAATGATTTTCCTTCAGAGAGAGGCGTGAGTGTGTGCTGACGCTGTAAATGTGATGCGTTCTGCTTCTGTCCTATGAAGGCCGCCTGGTGTAATTCTGCTGGACTGTCAGTAGAGGGCAGTCTGTACGCTCCATCCTGCAGAGGATGTGTCCTATCTAGGATGCAGACACAGCTATGAAACGAGTGTGTGTGTGTGTGTGTGTGTGTGTGTGTGTGTGTGTGTGTGTGTGTGTGTGTGTGTGTTTCAGGGCGGGTTCTACGAGGACTCTGCCATGTTCTCAAGCGGTTTCTGGTCTCAGGCGGATCCGCAGGCGTCTCTGGGCTCAAACCCTCGCGGCCGGGGAAACAAACCCCTCTCTCCTCCACCGCCGCCCTCCCAGAACCTCAGCAGCCAGGTCTGACGGGCCTCGTGGCAGTTAAGCGGAGCGCGTTGCTGCGATCTGTTAACGTCTGTCTGTCTGTGTCCTCAGATGCTTTTCCAGTTTCCTGCCAGCGAATCACAGCAGCCGTCCTTCTTTGTGGGCGGACCCATGGTGATCGACAACCTGGCTGAGTCGTGCCAGCAGGCTCCGCCCCCCGCCCCCCTGACCCCGGCTCCGCCCCCCTCCACCCCAGCATGCCTCGCGGGGCCGAGCTTTGCGCCGCAGGGCTCTGAGACGTCCTTCGACTGCAGCCACTGCGGAAAGTCACTGCGCTCCCGCAAGAACTACAGCAAGCACATGTTCATCCACTCCGGTACGCATGCCTGCGCTTCGGTGACCCCAGCACTACCACAGAAATTCATGTGAACACACCTTCTGTGTAGCACAGGTCACACACACACTCCAGTGAACTGCTGAATTGATTTAATTCGCTGCTCTCTGGACCGCCAGCATTACTAAACCAGTGCCCTTGTACTACACATCTGCAGTGTGTATAATCTGCTGCAAGTCCAGCGTGTGTGTGAAGAATATAAAGACTGAACATGAAGTGTGTGTGTGTGTGTGTGTGTGTGTGTGCAGGTCAGAAGCCGCATCAGTGCAGCATCTGCTGGCGCTCGTTCTCTCTGCGTGACTATCTGCTGAAGCACATGGTGGTGCACACAGGTGTGCGTGCGTTCCAGTGCTCCGTCTGCAGCAAGCGCTTCACGCAGAAGAGCTCTCTGAACGTTCACATGCGCACACACCGCGTGGAGCGCACCTTCACCTGCGGAGTCTGCCACCGCGCCTTCACCCACCGCACGCTGCTCGAGAGACACGCCCTGCAGCACCACACGCCCACCAAACCACCCACCAATCACCTGCAGCAGGGCGGGGCCAGCGGACCAGGCTCCGCCTCCTAGAGACAGGCACGACTGAAGAGAGGAGAAACAATCAGATTGAATCCCAGGAGCTTTAACACACACAAACAAAGAAAATTTGTACGTGCACACACACACACACACACTCTCTCTCTCTCTCTCTCAGACACACACACTCTCACTCTCTCTCTCTCTCTCTGACACTCTCGCTCTCGCCTCTTCAACCCAGAAGACCTCATGAACACACAAACCTCATCGAGCGACTCACACTAAAGACGAACGTGGTCCTGCGTGTGACGCCGGGGACTTTAACGTCTTTTTCAATGTTTTAGTGTTTGCTCTGTTTTGTACATGTTATTATGGACTCATCAGAAACCACAGTGACCTCAGGACCAGAAGACACTTCAGAGCGCATTTATTACCTCCATTTTTATTTCAACATTAACCTCCATTTTTTAATTTTTTATCAAGTATATGCATAAATCTTAATGATATTTTTATGGTGAAACGATATGTAAGAGTTTTATGTCTGGCTTAAATGCTGTGCGTGTGCGGGAGTATCTATATTCTGCTCTGCTTCGGTTTTGGTATCTAGCATGTGCTCGCTTTACACTGCATGAAGCTGCATTAAATGCATTGTGACATTTCACAGCGTGTTGACTCCTTTATTTAGCCTTCCTTCACGTTTTATGGCAGGTACATGAAGACTGATTGATGTTGTCTTTTTTTAATAATAATAGATGTTTCTGCAGCTTCAGGACGGCAGTTTGGGTGTGTTGCCATGGTAACCGCTTGGCTCTGCACATGCTCAGTAGGACTGTGTCCATGGGCGAGCTGGACTCACACACACATGATGTTTTCCCGCTCCGCCATTGGGACCTTCCTCCAGGAGCGACTGCTGCACACAAACCCCTTTACCCAGGATGCACTGCTCCGAGCCTACCTGCGGCGCCACCTAGTGGCTGCAAGATATCTACAAGGAAGCTATGGCGAAACCTGACAGATGTATCAGGCCAAAGGATTTTGGAATGATCAGGATGGCTCAGTTGCATCACTTTTCAGATGCAAGTCAGTGTGTATTTTTTTCTGATTGGACAAAACTGAAAACTGCAGTGGCATGCATTCTAAAGTTCAAAGAAGTTATTTTGAAGCTCAAGCAATACAGAAAACATATTCAGTCCTTACTTCTGAAACAAAGAATTCTACAGTAGAGCAGAAGAAAAGAAAAGCAGAGGAAATGAGAAGCATGTTCATTTCTTCTTCATAGTAGGTGAATAGACAGACCTCAACACTGGCCAATCACAGCACATATCACGTGCATTCTGTAAACATCCAAATACAGTAGTCATCATTAACTAAGCATTAGTTTCTCATGACTTCATCATGTTTGTGGCCCCTCAACTAAAGTAGTGACTTAGTCCTTTGGAATACTGATAAACAGTGTGTTATTAATGATGGTATAATTGTGAAATGACATGAATATGAACATGAACGTTCAAGCTTTTGCACACAATGTACTGTGGATACAAAAGGACTTTGATCTAAACGTTCTGCTTTATTTATAACCCAGTTTAATCAACAGCAATGTCTGGGAACAGCTGAGAAGGAATTCAGTATATATACCATAAACTTTAAGCCTTTAGAACCTAAAGCTAAAATAGGCCGTTTTCACTCATTTTGTTTTTTTGAGTATAAAATTATAAGTCTTTTTGGGACACTAGATTGCACAGTTTTCACTCAGGAGCCATTTGTTTTAGCCCAGTTCTCCAGGCGTTTTTGGATCCTTCATTCCAGTAATTTAAATGTGGTGCTCTCTGAAGCAGTTCCTGTCTAACTGCAAGCATAGTCCCACATCACATTCCTGGCACTTCCACTGGGTGCTCCTTTTGCATCGTATGCAACTCTGTGAAAGGTCTTGAGTGTCACTCACAGGAAGAGGCAGATGATCGCATCTCTCTCTCGAGCTCCCATCCAGGGGAACACCTGTGAGCTGAGCAGCTAGCAGCTCCTGAAAGTTTTGCCGTGTCTTGTGCTTGTCATGGTGGATGGCACACAGTGCTTTGTGTAAAATTAAACAGTTGGTCACTGCAATGTCCAGGAAGTGCTGGAAAATTGTTATGTACCACTTCCAAGTTTTACGGTGCACCGACTTTGTTCCGAGCATCTTGTTGGAGGTCTCAACTCCTCCCATGTACTTATTTTACAGCTACAGCTGCGACCACGGCCCCTCTGAGATGGTGTTGTGTTCGATGTGGACGGCCCATTTGCTTCTTCGTAGGTAACATAATAATAAAAATACTTTAAAAAAAAAATAGAAGCATGTGTTACAAACTCACTATAAATTCCTAAAAATACTTTTCATTATAAAGCAAATTATTAGTAAGAGCAAAATAGTAAAAAAAAAAAAAAAAAAAAGTAACTATAATAATAACACAATAACAATGAAATAACAATAAAAATAAAGCCTGCAGTTGCTTACACACACATACACACCTTTACAAAAACATGCAGATATACACATGCTTGCATACATGAACGTATGTACACACACATACATATACATCTTGTGTGCATACACAAACAAGCATATGGTGAGAAATCTGGAGAAATTCACATGGCTTGATGTATACCCTGAAGAAATAAATAAGTACGTAGGTCTGCTTCTCTACATGGGTGTGATGGATCTGCCAAAAGTGAGGGACAATTTTCCAGCACTTCCTGGACATTGCAGTGACCAACAGCTTCATTTTACACAAAGATATGCATGTATACATGCAAACACATTTATACACACACACGTACATGCACGTACACACATACACAAATATACAGATATACACATAAATGCATGTACGTACACACACATACACATGCACACTCACCTTTACACACATACATATATACACATACAAACACACAAACATACAGATAAACATATGCACATACGCATACACGTATACACACACACACACACACACACACACACACATACATACATATACACACGCGCGCTGAAACACGCAGTCTATGACTATTTTACTCACATTTCTCATTGATTCATCAGAAAGAAACATAAGCTTCACCAGTCCACGTCTGGATCAATGCCAGCAGCATACGCCTCCTCAACGTCTGAATACACAAACCCCGGGTCCGAAGTCATGCTCAGCCTCTTCCCAGGTGTCATCAATGATCAAATCAATCGCCTCCTCTCTTGTAAAACCTTTCTTCGCCATGTTTTTGTCCGTTTTTTTATTATTATATTTTGCACTCTCAAACCTGCTGCGCTCCGTATCTCCCGCTTCAGATCCGTCCTTCGCCCTCTACCCGAAAGCCGCTGTGAATTGCTGGTAAGCACGCAGAACCGTATTAAGCCGTACATTGTCATAAAGCGCAAGTTTACTATCAGACGCAATTGGATTCTATAAGAGAAAAAAACTTTCTAAAGATATGGATTGAGATTGAAATCTACAGACACAGATAAAGTGCAATAAAATAAACACTTAAATGTGTTTTTTAGATGGTATCTTTCCAACTGGTCTTTTATGAAAATCCAAATGGAAAACAATGTTTCGTCTGTAGTGTCTTGCCTTAATATCTTTATACAGATGTGTTAAGCAGATTTGAGTTGGGTGATAATATAATTTACATAATAGTAAGAGTAATATAGTAATATAAATAATAATATAGCTTAAATCAACTGTCCTATACAGTATTTATCATTTTACATTTGTGTACTATATGTATGCAGATACATTTATATCCAACTTTATATATAGACCTGGACAATAATATAATAATTACACTTTTCCACTGTATAATCAAATGTAAGTGTTAGATATAAATGTGGATGTTCATCTTAAATACAAATGAGTGTCAGTGACGGGACAGTATTGATGTGTGTGTGATCTGAACGCTGATCTTCAATACTCACGCTTCTGTAAATAACCCTGATTAATTAACACTCCAGACCAGCGCATGATTCAGTATGAGCAGTTCACATGGATCTGAATCAGAGTTTGCACTGCAGGTGTGTGTTCTTCAACTGAATAATGAGTGTGTGTAAACGTGTGTGACAGGAGCGCTGCTGGTGGATCTGGCCGGATGGGAAAACGCAACACACACGGACATCTATGCTGCTCTGAGGTGTGTGTATGTAGTGTGTGCAACGTGTGTGTGTTATGAGTCCCCTGTAATGTATATGTGTGTTATTAGGCCTGTATAGTATGTGTGTGTTATAAATCCTGTGTAACACATCTGTGCTATGAACCCTGTGTAACACACATGTGGGTTTGTGTTTGTTTGTGTGTGTGTGTGTGTGTGTGTGTGTGTGTGTGTGTGTAACACATCTGTGTTATGAATCCTGTGTAATGTGTGTGTGTGTGTGTGTGTGTCTGTGTGTTTGTGTGTGTGTGTGTGTGTGTGTGTGTGTGTCTGTGTGTTTGTGTGTGTAACCTCTGTTTTATGAATCCTGTATAACACATGTGTGTAATGTGTGTGTGTGTGTGTGTGTTATTAATGTTGTGTAACACGTGTGTGTAATATTTGTGTGTAACACGTCTGTGTTATGAACCCTGTGTAACGTGTGTGTGTGTGTGTGATAATCAGGGGGTGAGATCAGGATTTGTGTCCAGTAGTCAGTCGAGACACCACCAGTTGTTATGAACCGCAGATAGCAGCTCTGGACATGGCTCTGGTACAACGGCCTGAAGCCCTGAGAAAACACACACACACACACACACATACACCCACACATGTGCACGTTTGTTGAGGTAAATCATGATGTCTGCCGTTATATTGATTGTGACGCTCTGTTGAGGCATTTGATTGTAGTCGGTTTCACTTTCATGTCAGGAGTCATCACAAATATGAAAGCATTTTTCTTGAAGATGTCTGAATAGTCTGTTTGTGAACATGACTGCTGACTTATTTCTGCTGAATCATTTACTACCCAGTGCTGCCAAAATTGTAGTTATATAACCGTTATTCTTTAAGCTTGTTAAGATGACGAGACAAAATCAGCACAATGTTCTACAGATATGAAGGACAGTGATGTGATTAATCTGGACACGTGTGTGTGTGTGTGTGTGTGTGTGTGTGTGTGTTCAAACACATGAATGCAGTCTGTGTGATCTGCGTCTCACGTTCTGCTGGAGGAACACAAAAAACACATTAGACGACTGCAGTCAGATGTGTGATTTTCACATCAGTTTATTCAGAGCTTTGCTCACTTATAATGAGAATCCAAATTAAACATGAATGTGTGATGTTATTGTAGATTCAACTAACTTGAAAGATTAACTAGTTTGGGATGAAATGTTGGTCACTTCTTGGGTGTGGCTGAATATTTCTTTGTGTAACTAAAATAACTGATTATCATTTCAACAGTTCAAAAACCAAATTATAATGGTTGGCTACAAGAATAAATGTACATGTATTAGTTTGTCAGGTGTGTTTGTTGACCTGAGGCTATTGAAAGTGTGTGTCTGCAACTCAGCTGTAGTAATGGTGTCAGCAGATGTTCAGGGACTCGTGAACAGATTCATATGTCACAGTGACTCCATTTACTGACCAGCCACAGACCTTTGTGTTTGTGGAGGAAGTCAACGTTGAGATGGAGGGACTGACGGACAGAAACGCTGCTCGTGTTCGGTTATATGAGCCAAGCGATCGATAAACACTCCAGCTTCATCCTCATCTTCTCCTCTAAAGTTCATGTGTGCGTGTGACCTTTGGGCTCTTCCGCAGTTCTTTCAGATGATTTGACCTTTGCGAGCACGTGCCTCTGACCTTTGACCTGCTGTTAGCGCGCAGACGCTTCATCATAAAGCATCTCATCATCTCAGTTCAGTTGCAAACGTGATAGGAATCACGAACCTGTGGCTCTTCACAAACATTATGCCCTCACTCTGTATGTCTGTCTGGTTTTTCAAGTAAAAATGGCTAAAGATTCTTAAATCAAGATACATTTACTTGAGATTTACTTTTACAGAAAACATAAAGAAAAAATGTATCTAAATGAAGTGAGTTTATGATTCAAACAAGAACAAATAATCTGCCAGTAGAGTCAGAAAGTTCAAAGGGGTCATATGATGCGATTAAAATTTTTCCTTTCTCTTTGGAGTGTTACAATCTCTTGGTGCATAAAGAAGATCTGTAAAGTTGCAAAAACTAAAGTCTCAAATCCAAAGAGATATTCTTTATAAAAGTTAAGAGTCAACCATGCCCTCCTAAAACGGCTCGTTCTAACACACCCCCACGTCTACGCCATGATGTGGGAAGATTTGCATAACATCACCCAAATGTTCACGCAAAGAAATAAGACGTAAATGTAAGCATCAGCGCAAGTTCTACTAGGAAGACCTAATGCCACGTCACGTATTACAATTAGATCTAGCCAATCGGCACTCAACACAAAGTTTGTTGAAGTTTGAAATTGTGAATAAAAACAGAATGCAATGATGCGGAAGTTTCAAATTTCAATATTTTATTCAGAATACAACATAGATGACATATCAAATGTTTAAACTGAGAAAATGTATCATTTTAAGGGAAAAATAAGTTGATTTTAAACTTCATGGCATCAACACATCTCAAAAAAGTTGGGACAAGGCCATGTTTAGCACTGTGTGGCATCCCCTCTTCTTTTTATAACAGTCTGCAAACGTCTGGGGACTGAGGAAGACAAGTTGCTCAAGTTTAGGAATAGGAATGTTGTCCCATTCTTGTCTAATACAGGCTTCTAGTTGCTCAAACTGTCTTAGGTCTTCTTTGTCGCATCTTCCTCTTTATGATGCTCCAAATGTTTTCTATGAGTGAAAGATCTGGACTGCAGGCTGGCCATTTCAGTTCCCGGATCCTTCTTCTACGCAGCTATGATGTTGTAATTGATGCAGTATGTGGTCTGGCTTTGTCAGTTTGGAAAATGCAAGGTCTTCCCTGAAAGAGACGACGTGTGGATGGGAGCATATGTTGTTCTAGAACTTGGATATACCTTTCAGCATTGATGGTGCCTTTTCCGATGTGTAAGCTGCCCATGCCACACGCACTCATGCAACCCCATACCATCAGAGATGCAGGCTTCTGAACTGAGCGCTGATAACAACTTGGGCTGTCCTTGTCCTCTTTAGTCCGGATGACATGGCGTCCCAGTTTTCCAAAAAGAACTTCAAATTTTGATTCGTCTGAACACAGAACAGTTTTCCACTTTGCCACAGTCCATTTTAAATGAGCCTTGGCCCAGAGAAAACGCCTGCGCTTCTGGATCATGTTCAGATATGGCTTCTTCTTTGACCTATAGAGTTTTAGCCGGCAACGGTGGATTGTGTTCACTGACAATGTTTTCTGGAAGTATTCCTGAGCCCATGTTGTGAACTCCATTACAGTAGCATTCCTGTATGTGATGCAGTGCCGTCTAAGGGCCCGAAGATCACAGGCATCCAGTACGGTTTTCCAGCCCTTGACCCTTACGCACAGAGATTGTTCCAGATTCTCTGAATCTTTGGATGATATTATGCACTGTAGATGATGATAACTTCAAACTCTTTGCAATTTTTCTCTGAGAAACTCCTTTCTGATATTGCTCCACTATTTTTCGCTGCAGCATTGGGGGAGTTGATGATCCTCTGCCCATCTTGACTTCTGAGAGACACTGCCACTCTGAGACGCTCTTTTTATACCCAATCATGTTGCCAATTGACCTAATAAGTTGCAAATTGGTCCTCCAGCTGTTCCTTATATGTACATTTAACTTTTCCGGCCTCTTATTGCTACCTGTCCCAACTTTTTTGGAATGTGTAGCTCTCATGAAATCCAAAATGAGAAAATATTTGGCATGACATTTCAAAATGTCTCACTTTCAACATTTGATATGTTATCTATATTCTATTGTGAATAAAATATACGTTTATGAGATTTGTAAATTATTCCGTTCCTTTTTTACTCACAATTTGTCCATTATCCCAACTTTTTTGGAATCGGGTTTGTATTTGTTTTCTTAATCATATGCTTTTGTCTTTGTTTATTCAGTCATTGTTTAATTTTCGTCTATCTACAACAGTTCTTGAATGCCTCATACTGGAATGGGGTAAGTATTATGACTTTAGTCTCTCCTGTTGCGTAGACCATTTCTGCAAAGAGGTCCTCTCTGTCTATTTCTGCACGAGCATCCTCTGAATAAGAACATGAACGTAGACGGACACGTTTTCTTGCTATGCTCAAACACTAAAGTTTTCCTAATATACAATATATTGACTAACTAAGCATTTCATCATTTTGTCTTATCTGTTATTCATTTACTATTCTCAGGACATATTTAACCCTCTGGAGTCATGGCTCCAGGCATCTTCTCCTGATAACCCCAAAAAATAACTTAAATTACACTTTCAGTTTTGATCGTACAGATAAGAGCAGATAAGAGCAATACATCAATCGAATCTGTAAAGGGTCTACTTTTATTTGTATACACACATAATAACAACAAAACTTTATGCATTCACAAAATAAAGAAAACAAATAAGGTGCGCTGTCTGCAGCCCTGGTCTGCGATCATCATTTAGAAATGCGTCATTAAAGTGAACTGTAACTCAGCAAATACTCAACACAGAGACAAGAGAGATATATCTATAGAAAGCTTGACATTAAAGTAATAGGTATGCATTTTGCTAAAATGTAATGCTGTAAGTTTAAGGTAAATTGAGCAAATACTGGTGGTGGTGGTGGTGTCACACCTATTCATTACATCAACTCTTTCACCGCCTCTCGCGGCCTTCCGTCACGGCCTTAGCGGCTTTACTCTCTACGACCTCTTGTAGCCTTTCTCTCATGGCCTATCAAGGCCTTTCTCTCTGCAGCTGGTTCAGCTCTATTTAGTCACCTTTAGACTGTCACCGCTTCTATACACCAGCCACTACTGCTGTTGAACTTGGAGTTCAAACATCAGTTATCAAGCTACTGGGAAGACGCGGTCATCATCCTCATTCGAATCCTACATTAGACCTGAACCACAAACCATCTCAAAGAATATCAAGCTGTGCTCAAGGTAATCTATATGCAGTTACTGGTGGTGGTACAATACCTCTTCATATTACTCCCAACAACCTCTATGGTTTACTGCGGCTTAACTTGGCCTTTCTTTCTGTAGCCTGTCTTTCAAGGCCTTCCCCTCTGTTACCCATCTCGTTGCGTTTCCCACCGTGGTCTATTTACATGGCCTTCCTCACTGTGCCTACTGAGGCATTTCATTCTACGGCCTCTTGGCTTTCTCTCTATCGCCCATCTGGGCATCGCCATCTGTGGCCTAGCTAGGTTTTTTCTCTGCGGCCATTGTGGCTTTTCTTTAAGGCCTATCGGGGCAGTTCCACCTTCTGTGGCCCACCGGGGCCTTTTCTGTGGAGCCTGTCCTCCAACAAAAAACGACCATATAGGTCGTTTGTGCAAGCACCTTATTACGACCTATTTTTACGTTTTAACATTAAGCGGCCTCTAGCGGGCGTAAAAATAATTGACAGTATCGCGTTGCGTCTGTCGTCATGAAATGACGTATAACGACATTACCAATCAAAACGCACGTTTATTTAAATGCAATGTGTGGACTTTTTACACCGATCTCACAGTAATTCGTACATATTTTACTAGGAGGCTTATTCGTTCGAATGACCACACCTAACCCCACCCCCCTAAACCTAACCCTCACAGAAATCATGCTAAATTATGATTTTTTGAGCATATACATTTTACGTGCATGTCCATTCTCTGGGATCGAACCCATGATAGCATGATTGCATATCAAGGTATAACGCAATAATCTACCAACTGAGCTACACGAAACGCAAATCACGGAGAAAATAAAAGAGTACAAAACATTAATATGAACACGACCTTTTGCCGATAGGGGCGCAATTGTAGTATACGCTCTGATGGGTCGTATTTCAGGGATTTGGACAAACGACCTATACGAGCGTATTAGTTGGAGGACAGGTTGTTTCTGTGGCCTATCGTGGCCTAACTCTCAGTATGGCCTATCCAGCCTCTATCACTGTCTGGCCTATCGTGGCCTCTATCCAGCCTATCGTGGCTCTATTTGGCCTATCGTGGCTCTATCCGGCCTTTCTTGGCCTCTATCACTATCACTGTCTGGCCTGTTGTGGCCTCAATCACTGTCTGGCTGGAATCTACAACGTCTGATTCAAGCTACAGATGGGGCCTACACCAAAATAATTCTGTTCTTTGTATTGGCTTTGTAAATAAATACTTTTGGGTTTATCTTCATCACTTGAGTCTTTCTGGTAGAAATGCAAGCATCAGCGCAAGTTCTACTAGGAAGACTTAATGCCTTGTCACGTATTACAATTAGATCTAGCCAATCGGCACTCAACACAAAGAATATAAAAGCCCTCTACTCACCCTTCATTGTGTTTGCAGATACTGCCGTGATGTTTCCCTCAATCCTCCCCACCACCACCAGGTTGGCCCCGTCCGTGCGGGGGTATGCTCCGCCCTGGCTTCGTCTTCGGCAGGATTAGCTGGAATCTACAACGTCTGATTCAAGCTACAGATGGGGCCTACGCCAAAATAATTCTGTTCTTTGTATTGGTTTTGTAAATAAATACTTTTGGGTTTATCTTCATCTCCTGAGTCTTTCTGGTAGTGGAACTTTTATTCTCGCTGTTGCCGCCGGCGCCATGTTGTGAAGATGCTGTGTGTTTCATTGTGGTCACTGAGAAAACCGCCGGATTGGCTTTCACCGTGCACAAAGCGGAGTCCAGCCGGGGGTCGTCACATGTGATTGCCGCAAGCCCGCCGGTCGCTCCTTTGTTGAATCCACCGGCCAAATCGTTATCAAGCCCGCTGGCTGCCGCTCACTCAGCCCGCCGTGTGTGACGCTGTGTTTCGTTGTGAAGGCGAAACTACTTGGTTTGGCCTTCCAAAAGGACACAACTAGAAAACAGTGGTTAAGTTGTATTTACAACACTGGACGAGAACAGTTCATCCCAAATATTCAGATGTGTGCAGCGCAGAGGATGAGGACTGTTTCCTGATCCTGTGAGAGTAGCCTACAATGCCGGTGTCTGTTTCTATAAAGTGGGGCAGTTCCAGCTTTGCAAGGATGGTCTGATGTTCTTCTGACTGACAGTCTGTTAAGTAAGTTTTTTATATTTAAATAATTTGCCACTGATGATTCATCATCGCAATGCAACACGTAGAAAGACAGTATAAATCATTATAATCAGTAATCAAGTCCCCACTGGTGCAACAAATGCCTTCTTTGTAATGGGTTTTATTGTTTTTGTTTCGTCGTGCCGGGAGATAGCATCACAGTATGTTAAGGGGCATAACATTTCTGTCACACGCTTGAGGTATTCAGCCAATCACAACCAGAGTATGTGAGCGGAGCGGAGTGCAGAGGGGAGCGGTCTGATTTTGACTGGAGTGAGGAGCGGATTTTTTTAAAAGTCGGAGCGTTGTGGTTTTCACTCGCTCCAAGAGCGCTCCACCACCGCTCCATCACGAGTACAATTCATGCCACCGGTCCATAATATAACTGCATATTTAGCAAGAAATCACATGTTCAACATATTTAGCTAATTTGATACAGAAGGATCACTTAGATCAGAAGGTAATGATGATGGCAATAGCCAAGCGGGAAGTTATAGGCTAGTTCTCAAGGAATTTGTTTGTTCTGTCTAGATACTGAACATTTTCGGGTGAAAGCATGATTTAAACAGGTACAACACATTCACACGCAATCACTTTCGCAATAATGCATTCAAACAAATGTAATCTTGCAGTGCTACTTCATCTGTATCTGATTTTGAATGAGCAGAAATCTGTAGATAAAATAACTGACGAAAATGTAGCCTACTGTTATTTTCATCACAAACAAAATTTACACAGCAGAAAGCAGCAATTATACCTTTTAATGCTGACAACCATGTTATTTGGCATGTGGTAGGAAAAAAGTATGCACATAATAGCTATAGGCCTAAGGCACTTTCAAACTCTCCTGTTATTTTATTTTATTTTTTATTTTAATACACGTTTTGAACAGAAGAACATTTCAAACATACTGAAATACTTTAGCCACGGAGTGAAGGCGGAGTGGTGTTGCTGGTATCAGTGAACGCAGAGTGGAGCGGGAGTGAGAAATGGTGAACCCGGAGTGGAGCTGGAGTGGAGTGATTATTAAATGCTCTGCGCACGGAGGGGAAATTGTTGCCGCTCCACTCTGCTCACATACTCTGATCACAACGCACTGGTTAGCTGGCCAATCAGAGCACACCTCGCTTTTCAGAACGATGAGCCTTGTAAAAATCTGTGTTTTTTTAACTTTAAACCGCATAAACACATTGCATTACACCAAATACACAAAATAATGTTCTTTTTAGCAACATCATATGACCCCTTCTAATGAATTCAAAGGGAAAAGCTGATTTTTCTGTCCTCATTGACAGATATTGCTCATGTTTTAAGTAGAAACTCATTATGATCAATTTGTCATAAAGCAAGACTTATTTTCTCTCTGCAAATGCTTATTATCTCTCTGCATTTTGTTTGTTCACATTTCAATTGTCACGTGAACTGCTGAAGATGACTGAATTGAGAGAGAGTTCATGTTGGCGTGTGTATGAGTGAATCTTCACGTCGCTCTCAGTAAAGTGCTGTTCTGAACAGAGAATAAAATGCCTGAATCATTGATGAGGATCCTGCTGTAATCCAGTATAGTTTGATAAGATCAGCGAGCGTCCGTCTGTTTCTCATGAGCTCATTGCAACACTGACTAAAGTCAAGCTGTGAATTCAGATGCATTCACTCTTTTATAAAACAAAGGAATTGAACATGAGCGTGTACAGTGTGCGGCAGGAGAAATATGTGTGCTGTATATTAATAGTGTGTGTGTGTGTGTGTGTGTGTGTGTGTTTCAGGTCATGAACTCACTTCACTGTCATTGATCAGAATGTTCCAGACCAGCTGAGGCCACCTCTCTCTCTTTCTATCTGTCTGTCTATTTCTCTCTGTCTTTCTTGCTCTCTCTCTGTCTCTCGCTCAGTTTTCAGTTTTAATATGTGTATGCTTTTATAGCATGACAAAATCATACAAAAGGCCATATTTATAATTGACTAAAGACAGTGAAACGTTAGCGATAAAAAAAAGTGTGGACACAGTTATTTCTGCAGCTGATCTTATTGCATACGCATTTAGAGGAGTTTCAGTTTCAGACTCAACGTTTATGTGAGGAAAGGATTTAAATTAAGTATTTTTTAAGGTTTGTGCTAGTCAGTTTACTGGCATTAACACCCAATAAAAGCACGTCTGCACCCATTCTGCTCTTGACATACCATAGTCGCGGATTTGTGCTGCTCCTGCTAGACTGCGTTGCTCATTCTGGAAACTGTCAGTAGATCAGCAGAACTTTTAAAGCATTACAGCGATCTCACGCTCATTTGCCCTGTTTATTAAATTTGGCCCTAAAAATTTGAAGTGTAAAAATATTTGTTTTGCAGCTGAAAAACTGCAGGACACATACAAACAGTGCAGAGTCATAATTATTATTCCTCCAGATATTTTCTGTCCTTTCTCAATATTTCTCTGTGCATTTAAATTCAGTTCCTTCTGTCTTTCTTTTCCTCTTCTTTTATAACTGTTTTAGTGACATTTTTTTCATTAAGCAGAAACTTTTCTGCATAAAGCAATTTAAAATGGGAATGATCATAGAGATTGAAATAGAAAAGCTCTTTGTAAAGCAGAGGTTTGAATTTGCTCTTTCTTTTTCTGCTGTTTTCATGCGAGCAGAAGGTGGGTTCCTCCGGCATCTGCAGGCTCAGGTGAAGCCGCTCTTTACGGCCCATCTCGTCAGCTGAAGGTGACTTTGCTCTGAGCTGTGCTCTCTAAGGTCCTGTAGCGGCTGCAGTGCAGTAAATGCGTTTAATCCGGGAATAAGGGAAGAGTGGAAATGAAACTGATACAGGAGAACAAAAGCTTGAGTCTCTTTTCCAGCTGCGCGGAGCCTTTCCCACGGGACACCGAGAGGAGCGCCGCTGTTTGCTTAGCATACGTCTGTAGTTAAGTACATTGGGGAAACCGGGCTGCTCTGTAATTATGGAACAAATTAAAATGAGGAAATGTATTTTAGTTGAGCTCCCTCCTCTGAGCACCAGAGAAAGAAAGGAGTGGATGTGAAAATACAATCAGAAAATGAGAGAGCAATATTAAAGCCCTCCCTCATTCCCCGACGCAATTACCCACCATCCTCCTTCATTAGCGTTAACTGATGACACTCCCTCCGTTGACCTCTGACCCCAGATCATCACCCACGGCCCTGACTTCACATCCAGAAAGTGTTGGACAAAACTTTGAGTGAATTATGAGATCAGTGTGTTGTAGTCAGGTCCTTCGGCTCTGCATGAGCTAGTCAACCCGTTAGCTTTGAATAATTACATTTGTAACGGATTCCTTTATTTTATTTTCATGTGTCACTCCTAGACCTTGATGCAACTCTCCAGCTTCAGTTTGACGTTCATGAACTTCTGACAACAACGTACACATCTCTAATCATCATATTAGCATGTGCATAAACCGAACCACGACTGTAGTAGCAGAAGTGCTTATTGTTAGCTGATGTCAAGCATGCTGTGAACTGTTACTCAACACAATAATAAAGTAGGAAAATGAACTGAAACGAATGGTAATAAAACATTGGACGCGTAATGGAAGCGGCCGCCGGCACTGCACTTTCCATTATTTATCAAATCACATTAAATATATGAAATGGAAATCTTTGTTTTCCTTCACACACACAGACAAAGCAATTCGGCCAAATGATGCGCGCGCCTAGAGAGGCGCGGACACTACGGAGACCCGCCGGGGACGATCTGATCCGCGGGCACGTGAGTTCATCTTCTGTCTTAAAGAAAGAAACGACTGTCGCATTGCCAGAATATAATCGATCCCGCGACTGTAGGACATAACTGATCTCATGAATAATTCAGACGCGCTGCGTCGAGTAACGCAATATTTGCTGGTATGTGTTTCACGCATGGCGCGCCGAGCAATATGTAAGTGCGCGCGCGTGTGTGTTCTTCATTTGCTCCATATCTTCACTGTGCTTCTCTCACACTTTCACTGACTTATCAAAGCAGCAGCACGTCTGCTCTCATTACCGCCGCAAAGCCTTTAAAACAAGGATTAGGGTAAAACTCTCTCTCTCTCTCACACACACACACACACTCGCTCAGGAGGAGCAAATAAGTGAGTGTGATAAGCAGGAAGAGGGCAGTGATGAAAGAGGTCAAAAACTGTGTGTGTGTGTGTGTGTGTGTGTGTGTGTGTGTGTGTGTGTGTGTGTGTGTGTGTGTGTGTGTGTGAGAGCAGTGGAAGAGAACACACCTGGAGCATCCTGCTGGCATACAGGCCCTTCTGTGTATCTGTGTGTGTGTTAATGTGTGTGAGTGTGTGTGTTTGTGTTAAATTGTGTGTCTCAGTTGTACTTCAGTGTCGATTGCTTCAGCGGTTGCCACGGTGACACTCTCTCCACTTGCATTATGTTCCCATGGTGACGCCGGTAAATGACAGATGAGTTGTGTGGCATGTGTGTGAGACTTACATGAGCGTCACCCAAACACAAACACACACTCAACAACAGAAGAAACAGCTGAAGAGACGCAGCAATGAGTTCCTCTGCAGAAGCTTCTAGACAACACACACACAGAGGAGAGCTGCGCCGTCAGGCATCTCTGTGGAAACAAACAGCTCATTATGCATCTGAGTGCAGATTGATGGAGAAGCTCAGCAGACTGATGTGTATCACGCACGCACGCACACACTCACACACACACACACACACACACGTGCTCGCGTTCAGGTGAGGGGATTGGACTGCGCTGAGATCAGCCTGCAGGGAGACACATACGGTTAATGTAATCCATCAGTCTGATCTCTCTGTCTGTTTTCTCTCTCCATCACAGATGCACCACTTTATTCACACTGCTGTGTCTGTAGCCTACAGGAACCAAACACACACACACACACACACTCCAAACATACGCTTCAGCGCCAATCAGCTCAGACCACTCTCTCTCTCTCTCACACACACACACACACACACACACACACACACACACACACTGGTCAATTATCCGCTGTCTTTGCCTTTATTACAGCACAATCGTCCTGGAGTGGAAATAGTGTGGCGCTGTTTGTGATCTGATTTACTCTGCTGGATTTGCTGCTGCAGGCTCACATCTGTGTGTGTGTGTGTGTGTGTTTTAAGAACTGTCTGCTAATAATAAAGGGTTTTTTCCTCTCTGCAGAAAGGCTATTCATCTTGTATGCCCTTGTGAAGGTTTTTCTTGTCAAGGAGAGATGACGAGAGAGAGACGGGCTGGAGCTGCTGTATGGGAGAAACAGGATCTGCTGATGTGGATGAGAGATATGGAGAAGAGCTGGAGTTATCAGGAGCTCTCCAGTTAACAAAAGCCTCTTTAATAAAACACGCTGCCAAAAGCACAGAGATGCTATATCTATATCACACACACACACAGCCGGCCGTGAGAGACGCCAGCCTCCCGTCTGTAAAATTAGACCATTGCACTAATGAAGGAGCTGATTTCAAACTGAAGACGCTAACAGATCTGAATCGGGTCAAACACGAGAGAGAATGGACTGATCAACCGTCACTGCAGCCGACGATACGACAGTGGAGAACATCATTTCTGATTCATCATTCATAACATTTCTCACATCACCATCATATCGTGCCTGTATTTTCTTTATTTCATTGAGTTTGTGCAGTCTAGTCTCAGCCCTGAATAAGGCTCTCATCTCTGTGATATCTGTTTTTACACTCAAAAAATCAGAGAAGCGATGGCACAAGTCTTATATTTAGCTCTTCTGCTGTGATAAAAAGATAAAAATCCTCTGAATTAATATGATGGGCTCATTGCTTCAGTTATAAACTCAATTATATACTAATTTCTTCCCGACATGACAAAAAAATCTCCAAAGAGCAAAGCATAAGCTTATTGAAGGTCACTGGAAAACACAGGACTGATATTTGGAGAAGTGGCTCTGCTAACATTGACTCTTTTCCTTTATTTTCTTTTAATGGCTTTGGATAAAAGTGTCTGTTAGATGAAAAAATGAGTTTGTTTCCTCGCAAACACACTGACTTCATTTCTCTCCTGCAAAAGCACAGGAACTGAAGGCTGTGCTGTGATTTTTGCCACTGTAAATGTCAAGAGTGATGATGAATATAAAGCACTGTGATATTCTGATGGCTTTAGTCCTTCCTCTCTCCTGATTGTACTCATCTGCTTCTGTTATGAAATAATTACCTGATACACTCTCGTTTTAAACTTAATTATCTTGTGATTACAGCCGTGAGAAGTGATGTGTGTGTGTGTGAGGTGGTGTGTGTATGTGTGTGTCTGTGTGTGTGTGTGTGTGTGTTGGCCTGAGGGTCCAGTACCTCAGCGCCGCTATAATTCAGATTGCTCCTCTGTCTAATTGCTTTCGATCGGTTTGCCCTGCCATGTCATGTGATATTTTCTTCCCAGTATTTAACAGTGGACGACTTACTGATTAAATGCAAGCAGCGTGAAATCACCAAGGCACACTCTCTCTCTCTCTCTCTCTCTCTCTCTCTCTCTCTCTTCTCTCTCTCTCTCTCTCTCTCTCTCTCTCTCTCATACACACACACACACACACACAAACACACACTCTCTCTTTCTCAATTCAATTCAAGTGAGCTTTATTGGCATGAATTGCACAGTATTGCCAAAGCATATATAAACAAGACATAAGAAAATAATAAACTAAAAAAAAACACTACATACTATATACTACAGCATCTGTAGATGTAAATAAATAAATAAATATTTTAGTTTTGTTCAATGGCTGACTCTCTTGGTATGTGACATGCTGATATGTATTTTGCTACTGTTGCAATCATGCTGGAGTTTTCTCTAAAATATGACTTAATTTTTTCTGCATTTGGCAATGCCTGGAAATTTGGTTGTATTTTTTGGAATGTAGTGAAATATGCAGCTCTAATGTTTTGACAATAATCACAATGCTGTTTCCAGCTCTTTCTGCGATCACAGTGAACACAGTCTCTGTTCTTTGTCTGTGTCGTCCTCTCTCTCTACAGACAGACAGTGATCACTCTGTCTGTACTTTTTTAGTGTCTTTCTTAATTTGTGCTCTTTTACACAGCTCAGGTATTCAGCTGGTTTATAACCTCTTTTCAGGTGTAAATAGAGCTCCATCTTCTTTTGTAATTTAGTGGCATCTTTCTAATAAGCAATGTAATTTTGTTTTTGTAATTGTGTAATTAGGTTGGGCCAGATTGTGCTGTGCTGGCTTGGGTGTAGTCTCTCTCTCTCTCTCTCTCTCTCTCTCTCTCTCTCTCTCTCTCTCTCACACACACACACACACACACACTCAATTCAATTCAAATAGCTTTACTGACATGACAAAAATACATTTGTATTGCCAAAGCACTAAGACAACAAAGAGAATGGTTTAACATCTGAACATTTATTTATATATTATACCTAATATGTAATATATAACTAATATGGAAATGTCATATATATACCCATAGATACATATGGGGGGAAATGAATAAATAAATAAATAAATAAATAAAACATATTAATAACAATTTTCCTGAGGCAACTCCTGGACTGAGAATTGTAACATTATGTACATGTGTAACAGTATTTCAGGTTTGGCCTGTGAGAGTGTGCTACAGCTGTGTGTTTCTGGGTTGTGTTTGTCCCTCAGCTGATGCATGATGCTATGAATTTTGCGGCAATATTTGCACATTTGGCTTTTTTGCTTAGAATATAAGAAATAGAAATAGAAATATATTTTGCCAGGAAATATTTTGTTTATTTCAGGATAGTAGTGGTTTCTGATGGTTTGGTATTTGGGGCATTCTGTGAGGAAGTGCAGCTCTGTTTCAATCTCTCCCAGAATGCAGTGGGAGCAGAGTCTCTCCTCACAGGAGAGCCAGGTTTGTCTGCACCGGCCCGTCACTACGGCCAGACTGTGCTCGCTGAGTCTGTACATCATCAGTGTTTTCCTGAGTTTGACATCAGTCACTGTGCTCAGGTTAGGGTTAATCTGAATAAAAAGCAGAATGAACCGATGAAACGTTAAGACAAAAACATAAATAAATCATATTTATGAATGATAAATATTTTCTACCTTATTATGTGCTGAAAATGTAAATAATTGTTTATAGTATATAGAACAATCATAAAATAACATATATATACACACATACACATAAAATTATTGTATTTGACATTTCTGTCACTTCTGAATTGATGGCCAAGCCCCTAGTGTGACAAAATGTTAGCCTATGCATAATACAAAATGTTAGCCTATACATAATAATTGAAGCCCTTTTTTTTTAATCTTGGCATACATACATTCTTATGTATTCCATGCCATGGCATAGCATCATTAAACTAGCATCTAACAATGGACAAAAGTGTTTTTTTTTTCTCTCTCTCTAACCTATGGTTCTGTAACCATAAATGCTGCTGTGTAATTTGCCCCCTGACTAAGCATTTAAAGAATATATATATATATATATATATATATATATATATATATATATATATATATATATATATATACTGTGTGTGTGTGTGTGTGTGTGTGCGTGTGCGTGTGTTTCCTTTTTGAGAGTAACATTTTTTTTCTTTTTTTTTGTACAATACTTTATTATAAAGTCTTGCAAATTTTTTTATTGCTAAATATTTACTTTATACACTAAACAGTTATTGTTGTTTTAACTACATACACTGCGTTCTCCATTTTCTGTCTAATGAATGATCTGTAGTTTGTATTATTGACTAATGTGTGTATGATTTGAAATCTTTGTTTGATTTTGGCTACATGTGAAAGGTTTTGAAGCGATTGTTTGATTCTCTCTCTCTCTCTCTCTCTCTCTCTCTCTCTCTCCATTCAGACGCGAGTCACGCCCGGTGAAGTCAGGCAGCAGAAATCGGAATCGCGCGCGGTGAGTCCGTCGGTCGGTGGGATGGAAGCGTCGGAGCAGCGGTGAGCGGCAGCAGCTCCGAGATGCAGCGGTGTGTGACTTTACTGGTGATCGTACTGACGGCGGGTGAGTGGATATTAAATGACTGATTAATGCTGAAAAACAGCAGCAGCGACTTTACTGAAGATCATTTAAATGACTTGATTGGCCTGTGATTTTAATGAGCTTTAATCTCATGCCAAATTTACACGCTGAAATAAAATAACAATTAAATCCCCATTTTAATTAGGACAGTTAAATGCCTGAGTTCGTTTCTGTATTCATGGGTTGAGAAGAACAAAATACTGAGACTGATTAATTGTGTCTTCATTTCACAAAAGAATGACTTGTTTTTGTTTTATTTTTAATATTCTAAATTAAAAAAAAAAAATCTAAATGAATAGATTTATCGATGATGATTGATACAGTATAATATTAATTTAATAGATAATGTGGATTCACTTGTAAACTGGAAAGATGTTAATGATTTTTTTAAACAACTATTAATGCGGAGTATTCAGTATTCAAAGCTAATTCAAAATACACGATAAAACACTCGCGAGTCTGGCTTATATTTCACCTTTTAAATAATGAAATATATTAATTTATAAATATATTTTATTTACAATTAAACACATTTCTCCATTTACTTTGGAGTTTGTTAGATTAGATTCAAACTATTCTAATGCCTTAAACATCATCCTGTCCGAACAAACAAACAAAATAAGAATAATAAATTAAAAAACGTTTTTATTACCAAATCAGTATAAATTAAGGCAGTAAACAAAAACTATTATGATGAATACTTAACAATTTCAATAATGTAATTTTTCCTGTTAAAGTAATCAAAATGCGATTTTTATTTTGATTATGTTCTTTGTGCAGAATTGTGGGAAATTATTTTAAATTGCGCTCATTGAGTGTAGAAAGCCAAAATCATGGTTTTAGAACAATTTTACCATATATTTTATTTAAAGTCTCAGAGCAACTGCAATATGAGTTATCTTATAAATTTTGTATGAAGGAATGCAATGAATTCTAGAGATTACAAATAAACTGTTAGAAAATATTAATGAAATATATTTGTAATTTCTATTCATCCATTAACAGTAAGCAAATACAGTTGTCCTACACTGTCTGCCCGTGTCATTAAACAGAATTCACTGGATAAAACGAAATAAAAATCACTGTATCAAAGTTAGGCAACACCAAGCTGAGTGTGTGCAGAAATCACAGGAGATGATGAAGATGAGTGTGTGTGTGTGTGTGTGTGTGTGTGTGTGTGTGTGTGTGTGTGTGTGTGTGTGTGTATCTATGTCTGTGTGTGTATCTGTGTGTGTATGTGTGTGTGTGTGTGTGTGTGTGTGAGTGTGTGTGTGTGTGTGTGTGTGTGTGTATCTGTGGCTGTTTGTGCAGAAATCATAGCAGATGATGATGATGAAGATGAGTGTGTGTGTGTGTGTGTGTGTGTGTGTGTGTGTGTGTGTGTGTGTGTTAATGTGTGTGTTTGCTCAAGGCATGAGCGCAGCGCTGCAGATCCAGTGCTATCAGTGTGAAGACGTTCGGCAGGACGACTGCACCTCGCCAGAGTTCATCGTCAACTGCACAGTCAACGTTCAGGACATGTGTCAGAAGGAAGTGCTGGTCATGGAGGATGGTAAGGATACCACATCACTTCCTGTGCTGCCTGTTGCTATGGTGGAGCACTATTCTCATTAGCTGACCAATGATGATGATCGTATGTGCTGTGAATGCTGCTGTTCTCATAGAAAATCACTATTATGTTAGTGAAATAATTAATCACTAAAAGAAAAGAATAGAGTGAGAATAAATGAGAGGCTGACATGGGCTGCCGTCACTCATCCAGAAACGTCACAGGAACAGAAGAGCCACTGGCTCTGACAGGCTGTTCTTCAGTCTGAAGGCAGATTTCCAGCTAAACTGGTGATTAGAGATGCTGCCGATCTGTGGTTCTCAATCAGCCATCAGCTAATTAAAACTGGACTTTACAGTAGTGTAGTACTTTCACACAATACATTAGCACGGTAAGCATGAGGTTAAAGACAAAAGAGCAGAACCATCATGATGTAGACTGAAGTTATAGCAGTCAATTCACACATACAATATTCATTAATAAAAACAGATGGAGTGCAACCTATGTGCACTGCATTGGTGAGGTGCTGCCCACGTCCAGTAAAGATCTCGCTGATCCTCACTGCTCCTTCATCTGCTCCTCACTTCTCCTCACCGCTCCTTCATCTGATCCTCACTGCTCCTTCATCTGCTCCTTCATCTGCTCCTCACTGCTCTTACATCCGCTCTTCGCTGCTCTTCTTTATGTTTCTTCATCTGCTCCTCACTTCTCCTTCATCTGGTCCCCACTGCTCTTCCATCTGCTTCTTTATTGGCTCCTCACTGCTCCTTCATCTGGTCCTCACTTCTCCTCACCGCTCTTTCATCTGCTCTTCAGTGCTCCTTCATTGGCTCCACAGTGCTCCTCACTGCTCCTTCATCTGCTCCCCACTGCTCTTCCATCTGCTTCTTTATTGGCTCCTCACTGCTCCTTCATCTGGTCCTCACTGCTCTTTCATCTGCTCTTCAGTGCTCCTTCATTGGCTCCACAGTGCTCCTCACTGCTCCTTCATCTGCTCTTCCATGTGCTTCTTTATTGGCTCCTCACTTCTCCTCACCGCTCCTTCATCTGCTCCTCACTGCTCTTTCATTCAATTCAATTCAATTCAAGTTTATTTGTATAGCGCTTTTTACGATACAAATCATTGCAAAGCAACTTTACAGAAAATTAAGTTTCTACAATATTTAGTAGTAGCTTATCAGTGGTGACTGTCAGTTCATGTGCATATGGCAGAAATGTTCAGAAAAATCAATAAAAGACGTAAACAAACAGACGATTAACACTATTAACAGCAATCATGCAATCAAACTTATAGCAAAAATGTGGTAGTTCTGTATGTTGTCTCTGGGTTAGCATCATCTGAGGTCCTCTGAGGGGTTGGCATCATCTCTTCTCAGGTGTTCTGGATCCAGACTGGAGCTTGTGTAAATCCTAGTTACCACGGGATGTAGATCCCGTGGCAAAGCAGAGAAACAAATACAGACATAATTAGCGTAGCTGCTGTTCCAGCCAAGTAAAATTAATTAGTTTAACCCAAGTTAAAGAATAATAATGCACATTTGATCAGATATAACTGCAGTCCAAAATTATGAGATGCATTATTTGAATGCTTGGCCAAAGAGGTGTGTTTTTAATCTAGATTTAAACAGAGTGAGTGTGTCTGAACCCCGAACATTATCAGGAAGGCTATTCCAGAGTTTGGGAGCCAAATGCGAAAAAGCTCTACCTCCTTTAGTGGACTTTGCTATCCTAGGTACTATGAAAAGTCCAGCGTTTTGTGACCTTAGGGAGCGTGATGGGTTGTAGCGTGGTAGAAGACTTGTTAGGTACGCAGGAGCTAAGCCATTAAGGGCCTTATAAGTAAGTAATAATATTTTGTAACTGATACGGGACTTAATAGGTAGCCAGTGCAGAGACTGTAGTATTGGGGTAATATGATCATATTTTCTTGACCTGGTAAGGACTCTAGCCGCTGCATTTTGGACTACCTGTAGCTTGTTTATTGAGGATGCAGGACAACCACCTAGCAGTGCATTACAATAGTCCAGTCTAGAAGTCATGAATGCATGAACTAGCTTTTCTGCATCAGGAACAGTTAACATGTTTCTTAGCTTGGCAATGTTTCTAAGATGGAAGAATGCTGTTTTTGTAACATGGGAAATATGATTTTCAAAAGACAAGTTACTGTCTAATATAACACCCAGATTTTTGACATTAGAGGAAGTAACAGTACATCCGTCTAATTGCAAATTGTAATCTACGAGATTCTGTGTAATGTTTTCTGGTCCAATAAGTAATATCTCTGTCTTATCTGAATTTAATAGGAAAAAATTATTGGTCATCCAATCTTTTACATTTTTAACACACTCTGTTAGCTTAGATAATTTTGAAGTTTCACCTGGTCTTGTTGAGATATATAGTTGAGTATCATCAGCATAAACAGTGGAAACTAATCCCGTATTTTCTAATGATATTACCAAGGGGCAACATGTATATTGAAAATAGCAGAGGACCTAGGACAGATCCTTGTGGCACTCCATATTTTACTGGTGATAAATGAGATGACTCCCCATTTAAATAAACAAAGTGGTAGCGATCGGACAGGTAGGATCTAAACCATCTTAAAGCCTGCCCTTGGATACCTGTATAGTTTTTGTAATCTATCTATGAGTATGTCGTGATCTATGGTGTCGAACGCAGCACTAAGATCAAGTAAAACTAGCAATGAGATGCAGCCTTGATCTGAAGCAAGAAGCAAGTCATTTGTAATTTTAACAAGTGCAGTTTCTGTGCTATGATGGGGCCTGAAACCCGACTGAAATTATTCATAGAGATCATTTTGTTGCATGTAGGAGCACAATTGAGCAGACAAAACTTTCTAAAATTTTAGACATAAATGGAAGATTTGAAATGGGTCTGTAATTTGCCAGTTCACTAGGATCTAGTTGTGGTTTCTTAATAAGAGGCTTAATAACCGCCAGCTTGAATGGTTTTGGGACGTGACCTAAAGATAACGACGAGTTAATAATATTGAGAAGCGGCTTTTCTGCTACAGGTAACAACTCTTTCAGTAATTTAGTGGGTACAGGATCTAATAAACATGTTGTTGGTTTAGATGCAGTGATAAGTTTATTTAGCTCTTCCTGTCCTATAGTTGTAAAGCACTGCAATTTATCTTTGGGTGCGATGGATAAAACTAAAGTATTAGACGCTGTAGAATCTACATTTGTTATTGTATTTCTGATGTTATCTATTTTATCAGTGAAGAAATTCATAAAGTCATTAATATTAAACTGTGAGGGAATATTTAGATCGGGTGACGTCTGGTTTTTTGTTAATCTAGCCACTGTGCTAAATAAAAACCGTGGATTGTTTTGGTTGTTTTCTATGAGTTTGTGAATATGCTCGGCCCTGGCAGTTTTTTTAGAGCCTGTCTATAGCTGGACATACTGTTTTTTCCACGCAATTCTAAAAACTTCCAAGTTCGTTTTTTCCTCTCCATTTGCGCTCAAGACTACGAGTTTCTTTCTTGAGAGCGTGGGTATTACTGTTGTACCATGGCACAGTACGTTTTCTCTAACCTTCTTTTCAATTTGATGGGGGCAACAGCTTCTAATGTATTAGAGAAGATAGTGCCCATGTTGCCAGTCATTTTGTCTAGTTCATGTGTATTTATGGGTACACAGAGCAGTTGAGATAAATCAGGCAGGTTATTTGCAAATCTGTCTTTGGTGGCTGGAACAATAGTTCTGCCCGGACGATAACGCGAAGCTATATAGTTATTATCATCAATATGCAAAATGCACGATACAAGGAAATGGTCAGTAACATCATCACTTTGAGGTACGATATTTATGTCAGTAAGATCGATTCCATGCGATAAAATTAAATCTAGCGTATGATTAAAACGATGAGTGGGCCCGGTGACATTTTGCTTTACTCAAAAACAGTTTAATAAGTCAGTAAACGCAAGTCCTAATGCATCATTTGTATTATCAATATGAATGTTAAAATCTCCGAAAATTAGCGCTTTATCAGCAGTAACCAACAGGTCTGAAAGGAAATCTCCAAATTCTTTTAGGAATTCTGTATATGGCCCTGGTGGGTCTATACACAGTAGCCAGAGAAACAGATACAATAGATTTTTTTTTGTATATCTGACAGTGTAACATTAAGCATAAGTATTTCAAATGATTTAAAACCTGTATCCTGTTTTCTGGGTAACACTGAGAATATCACTATATATTGTTGCAACACCTCCACCTCGACCAGTCTGACGGGGCTCATGTTTATAACAGTAGTCTGGTGGAGTAGACTCATTTAGACCAATATAATCATTTGGTTTTATCCAGGTTTCAGTCAAGCAGAGTACATCAAAACTATTATCTGTGATCATTTCATTTACAATAACTGCTTTGGGTGTGAGTGATCTAATATTGAGGATCCTGAACTTTAAAAAATAGTTTTTGTTCATTTATTTTAAGTTTTTCTGGTTTAATCACGGTAAGATTTTTTCTAGATCCTACATTAAATTTATATTTTGACCTCATTATTCGGGGAACAGACACAGTCTTAATAGACTGGACAGCGCAAGTACTTCTAACATTTAAGCGGGTAGAACAAAAGCCATCATAGCAGTTATTTGAAAATTGTCTTACTAGTCAAATGGAGCGTAGAGTCCCGGAGATGTTGTCCGAGAGCAGCTCCGCTCCGACTCCGCTGGGGTGCAGGCCATCAGCGCGAAAAAAACCTACGTCTCTCCCAGAAAAGATTCCAATTATTAACAAAGAGCAGTTTCTGTTCTTTACACCATGACAATAACCATTCATTTAGAGCAAAAACTCTACTGAACCTTTCGTGTCCTCGTCGATACGTGGGCAGTGGTCCTGACACGATGATCGTCGCCGCGGGCGTCGTGCTGCGAACTGTCTCGATCAGGATCCTGAAGTCCCTCTTCAGCGTCTCCGTCTGCCGCTGCGTGGTGTCGTTAACCCCCGGCGTGAAGCACGACCGCTCTGGGGCTCTCGTCGGCCTTCAGGATCGCGGGTATCTGCGCCAGAAACATCGAGAACACGAGCACCAGGGAAACAGTGAGTGTGCGCACTTTACCTTCGGCTAACGTAGCACGAACGTGTCGGACGATGGAGCCTCTGACGATCACAGCGTCGCGTTCCGTCTCGCGGAGGGGAGAGAAGCGGTTCCGTGTGGAGATCTCGAAGAACGGAGGGGGAGAAGTCGTCGCCCGGGGCCTGGCTCGCGTCCTCCGCTCCGGATGCACCCAGGGTCCGTGGTGTGTCCCGGCGCCGGCGTGAAGGACATCTGGGAAGATCGCGTCCTGGGTGCACCGGGCCTGTGCAGAGAAACACACGGGGTGGAGGTGGTGGGGGTAGCAGCGCGCTGTATACTTACCCTGGACTTGTGAGCGTCAGCCCGGGAGGTTTCCAGCGCGGCTCTCCGCTCTCTCAGCTGGGCCTGCCTCTGCTCCAGGACCCGAATCTGCTTCTCCACGGCCTCCAGCTCGAGCTGCACCGAATGCAGCAGCGAACGTGTCGTCACCTGCACTCAAAGGTAGACAAACATCCGCCATTAAAGCAAGTTACAGTGAGTAAAGCGATTGTAATGTGTGTGAATAGAGTATTAGCGATGCACGCGGGTTTAGCGACAACCACGCTGGTGATGCTAATGGGCTATAAGCTACTAGCGGGACTCGGGAAATCAAAAATAAAAACTAGTGATAACAAGGCGCTCTGATTGTTTTTGTTGTAGAATACGATAGAGGATATATTCACACGTTATAGAAACGAAAATGATGGTGTATAAAATAGATTTCCTATTTTATACACCATCCAGGAATTCCAGAGAGGTTTCCCAGACACCATCTGCTCTTCAGTGCTCCTTCATTGGCTCCACAGTGCTCCTCACTGCTCCTTCATCTGCTCCTCACTGCTCCTTCATCTGGTCCTCACTTCTCCTCACCGCTCCTTCATCTGCTCCTCACTGCTCTTTCATCTGCTCTTCAGTGCTCCTTCATTGGCTCCACAGTGCTCCTCACCGCTCCTTCATTGGCTTCACAGTGCTCCTCACCGCTCCTTCATCTGCTCCTCACTGCTCTTTCATCTGCTCTTCAGTGCTCCTTCATTTGGCTCCAGAGTGCTCCTCACCGCTCCTTCATCTGCTCCTCACTGCTCCTTCATCTGCTCCCCACTGCTCTTCCATCTGCTTCTTTATTGGCTCCTCACTGCTCCTTCATCTGGTCCTCACTTCTCCTCACCACCCCACACTTTAAAAAGTGATACTCTATATTTACTTAATAAAATTGTGGCAACAGGTTACAAGTAATATTATTAATTAAATTTAACACATTAGAATTAATTAGAATTAATCAAACGAGATGCTTACAAGAAATCATTCAAAATGAGTAAAATAACATGAAAAAATAAGTAAAATGTATACAAAAATATTGGTTTTGTTGGACAAAAAACGAGAAGCACCTGGCTGCAGCCTGCATATAGAGGCGGGGTTGCACATGTTAACCCACCCCATACCTACTCTGATTGGTTCGATCGTCTTTCATAGGCATGCATGATAGGAGATGTGTGCGTAGTTGGTGTTCACTGTTAAAAATAATACACTATATTTACTTAATAAAATTGTGGCAACAGATTACAAGCAATATTATTAATTAAATTTAACACATAAGAATTCATTAGAATTAATCAAATGAGATGCTTAGAAATTAACCGTTAAAAATGAGTCAAATAGCACAAAACAATAAGTAAAGTTAAAAAAAAAAAATTCTTTGAGAAAGAAAAACAAAACACTATGCTAATGAATACTATGTTATGCACACCAGGCCAGTAGTTGGCGATTAAGAAACACAGCGCAAAAAAGTAATTCACAAATTCATGTTTTTGTTGCTTACATGGAGATGATACAGGTAAGCCCCCAAAACAGAGTTATTGAAGACACCTGATGTTAACAAACAGAATCACTGAAGGAGAATAATCTACATTTGGTTATCATTACGGTGGTCAGTGTTTGCTTTAGTTGGGCTCTTTACCCTTAAACTTTTAAACTAATTTTTTGTTTGCTGTAATTGTGATACAGCAGTTAGACAAACCAATAAAGAATAAGATCAGGTGGTGTTGTTTGTTTTGACATCATTTGATCTGGATT
Source organism: Cyprinus carpio (assembly GCF_018340385.1). Classification (NCBI taxonomy): domain Eukaryota; kingdom Metazoa; phylum Chordata; class Actinopteri; order Cypriniformes; family Cyprinidae; genus Cyprinus; species Cyprinus carpio. Next base: position 39,221,565 of record NC_056572.1, on the reverse strand, counting down.
TCTGAATTGGTTGTGTCTTATCAACAACAGGCGTCCTTTGGCTGTGCAGGATAAGGTCTGGTATTTTCAGCATAATCAGAGAGATTCTTAAAGCATTTCTGATCAAAACATTTAAAAAAAAGAAAGTTTGTTTCATTTAGGCACACAGACATCAAGAATCAGGCTGTGAACCTCAACAATGGTGACCATCAAAAAGCATGCTGCACTGCATTCTGGGTGCCACCAATCAAAACTAATTTATGGCTCCCATCATGCTTTGCGGTATGAATAAATTATGAGATTAATTGTCTTAGATTTATTCTTAATATTTTCTTTTATTTTTACTTTTTTATGCAATTTTTAGTAGCTTACAGTTCATCTGTTAATCTGAATATGCTGTTCGTCACCATTCTTGACATTCATATGCTGGTTCTTGATGTCACTGTGTGCCTAAAAGGTTTCCCTTCCCCACTACAATTTTTTTTTCTTAATCAGAATTCAAAAACTCTATATTACACAAAAAATCACATCTCCTATATTTTAAAAACACAGTCTCCTATATATAAAATTAAAATAAAACATAAAACAAGCACTATCTAATAAAAAAACTCAGGCCAAAACAATGATTATGTAAAATTATAACCAACACCCCCTGAACAGTTTTACTCTTAGCATATCTAGCTGCTATAATTCAGTTACAACAGCCATACAAAATGTAATATTAAAAAGTCAAGGGTCAAGAGCCCAACTAAAGCAAACACTGATCACTATAATGGTAACCCTATAAATTTACCCTTTTCTCCTTCAGTGATTCTGTTTGTGAACTTTAGGTGTCTTCAATAACTCTGTTTTGTGGGACTGAAGACACAAACTTCTGAACATGATGCCTGTATCATATCTATGTAAGCAAAAAAAATGTGAATTTGTAAAAAAGTTGATGTCATGTGCATGCATATAATCGCCAACTACTGGCCTGGCATGTATAACATAGTATTCTTTAGCATAGTGTTTTTGTTTGTTTGTTTGTTTTTTCAATGAAATCAATATTTTTGTGTAAATTTTAGTTAATTTTTTCATGTTCTTCTACTCATTTTGAATGGTTGCTTTAAGCATCTAATTTGATTATTTCCAATTAATTCTAATGTGTTAAATTTAATTAATAATATTGGATATAAAATTTTAAACAATTTTATTGAGTAAATAAAGTGAATAATTTTTTACAGTGCAAGGCCAATGCATTAAAACCTGTTCAGTTTAATCACGTTCTATATTAATGCACTGCTTTAATTGATGCACGCTCACACACACACACACACACACACACACACACACACACACACACACACACACACACCACTTGCACACAGATCTGAGATCACGCTGTGCAATAAGTAACATTCAGAAGCCCATGAACTTTTTGTCAGTGCTGCCACGCAGGAGGGGGTAAAATCGCTGTTTTTTTAAGTAACTAAACTCAGCTTCATTTTTTGTAGAGAGAGACAGATGCAGACAATTTACACATCTCTCTCTCTCTCTCTCTCTCTCTCAACATGGCCATATTTGAAAAAAAAAAAACATAATAATTGAGTAGTTTGCATCACTGGATATAGCTGTCTGTCATTTATCATTTCTATCGTAAACATATTGTTAAAAGTTGACTAATATTAAATGATTTGCAGCTTCATTTTACCTCGCTCTCTTTAACGTTAAAGTCCGCGTGAACCGAAGTTGCTGCCGACTTTATTTCACTGTAGTGGCGTATTTCCAGCTGAAACGGAACATTAAAAATAGGGCATGGTTTTGTGTTTGCGCTCCTCCTCTCTGTCTCTCACTCATAGCAATCAAACGGTTGGAGGGGTGTGTTGAAGGACATTCTGCCCAAGTTGTCAAACTGACGTCATCAGAAAAGGAATGCCATTCCAGAGCGGAAGTAAATGTTCAGATTTTGATTAAAGATTACGAAGACATTCAGCGGATTAATTTGCACAGATTAATTGTTTACATCAAGACCAGCAATGTGCACTAGTAAAGTAAATAAAGTCAATTTTGATTTCATGCGAAGACTTTAAACTGATGCTTCGCGCTCTGCTGCTGTGAACAGTAAACCCAGCCTACTTTGATTTCATTGGGTTAGGGTTAGACTAGACCACTGAGGCTTTGATCTGAAGTGCAGAGTATGGGTTAGGGTTATGTGCAGCAGTCGCACGCGCATCCGTATACTAGCGCAAGTTAATTCTCACACTTTAATAGTATTTAAAGCTCCTAACAAGCTGTGTGACTATGAGAAGTTATTACCTCAAAATGTACATCAGTATGCAGTTTTCCCAATTGCTTGCATACTGTATTAGCGATTATCCTTCTGCGTGCCACTGCTGGCATGCGTGCTGTAGGTTGCCGACCCCTGAAATAGAGAAACAAATTACTCATAGTTTTTGTCTTTTGATAAAAATATTCAGAATATTTCTTCAGATTCTGTTCATTAATTTTAGTCCGTTTTACTCTTACTAAAATGCCATGGTAATGCTATTCATGTTCAAATTAATATGTTTGAATATTTGATTTATTTTTGAATTCCCATGTCAACCAAAATATTATTTTTATTAGCTGAAGTAAGTGTAGCGCTGTGCAGTTTGTTTATGTGTTTTGCCCTCTAGTGGACTGTTGATGTTAAACAGCTGCTGTGGATATTTTCCTCTAACTGAAATTATGTATTAAGAATTTAAATATAATTCAAATTTTAATTAATTAAATTTTTTAATTGTTCACAATTATAAGCTCTATTGACAGCCCTTATTAAAACACTGTAAGCTATACGTAAAGCAGTTAGCAGTTTAAACTCTATCGCTGTGTTTTTTTTCAGGGTTGATGCTTAAACTTAAGGAAATGATAAATGAACACAGAAGTCAATTTGGAAAATTAATGCATAGAGTAAGCTTAAAAAGTCTCATTACGGTAATTCGTCTGAACATTTCACATTAGAGATTTGTTTATATTAGATTCTTTTTACATTAAAAATACAGCGATGAAACAATATTGATATTTCAGACAGCATAAAATTAAAGGCAGAACAACAAATATTATCATATAATTTATAGAACAATTTGGGAGAATTTAATGCAGAAAATATGAATGATCTTTATGCAAAATACAATTATCTGTTTAATTTCTGGTAGCATTCAGGACAGATGTGAGCTGTATTGCTGTTATTTCTGAGATTCACATTATCATGAGAATATGCGTGAGCATAACGGCACACCTGCCATCTGAAGGTTCACTATTGTGAATGTGTGTTTGTGCAGGGATTCACTACAGGAAGTCGTGTGCGTCATCGGGGGCATGTCTGATCGCGTCGTCAGGCTACCAGCAGTTCTGCACAGGGAAGCTGAACTCCGTCTGCATCACCTGCTGCAACACAGCACTCTGCAATGGGCCACGGCACAAGCGGAGAGCGGCGTCCCATGCCTGCGCCGCACCCTCTATCAGCCACTACATCACCTCGCTGCTCGGCCTCATGCTGCTCTACCTCTGCTTGCACTGACCCGCACATGTCTGATATGTGTGTGTGTGTGTGTGAGACTCACGGGACGGAGCGTAGCATCAGAGAGCGTCTGCTGGCAGGAGCAGCTCTCAGAAATTACAGAATCTGTCTGTGTGGTTTCCTTCAATCTCATTACCATCTCATGGACCTTTGGGCGAGCCTTCTTCATTTAATCCCACCAATCACAGCACACACAGAGAAAAACAACCACGCTTCACTGACAGCAGGACAGTCCTCTTCATCAAACATCTTCAGCTAGAATTATCACTAGACATTACTCAACTATCATTTATATCATTATAGTTCATAATTACATGATAAATGATACATTGAATTCTATATCTATATTGAAATAGAGTCATATATAGGTGTTTTTTTTTTCATTGTATGTGTAGTATAGCCATGTATAGGCACAAACCTTTAAAACTGTGTAACTGAACATTTTCTACCAAGGACAAAAGATGCAGTTCACTGAATACACATCGGCATATAGGGGCATGTTGTCACACTATTGGGTAAATTGTCACAATGAGGACAAATTATCACGAAAAACAAGCCCACCAAGCACTTGTTTAGGCTAATTGTAATGTATATATAATATAAAGGAGATCTACAGCAGAGCACTTTAGCTGCTGGTACAGAGCCACGTTTGACACACCTGAACATGTTCATCAGGTCTGACGGACAGGTGAGGAACTCAACTTTACAGTCCTTATCTTATCACCTGACAGACATATAAAGATGATTTGCTGTTCACACTTTCAGTAAACTCTTTCTTCACACATTTATGACTGTTAACCCTATCGATAAGAAACAGTCCTAGTCTCCCCTATATATTCACAAGTCTGCTCAGTCTTTATTATTATAATTTTAGGAGTATGAGAATGATGTAGTGCCTCAGCTCCTCTAACTGCAGCTCCGCTCACTAAACATTCATCAACACACTACACATACAAACCAAACCTATATAATCCACAAGACCTTTCCATCCCCCGGTTCTCCTGATGCTCTGTATCTTCTGTTGTGTCAGTGTTCATCATGTGCCACTGGTTCTCCAGCATTTTCTGCTCTTCAGTGACTGTGATGTTGAGACCATCATGAGGATGGGAACCGCTGAAGATCTGATCACTGGAGATTGTGTTTTTTTTTCTGGTGGGAAGGATGTAATGCTCTTATGTAGCTTCAGAATACAAATAGGACCTTTGATCTCTTATAATTGTATGAATGCAGAGGGTTTCTAAAGGTAAACATATGCACTCAACTCCATATACATAAAGAACCAGTCAGAGTTTTGGACACGTTTGATCAAATATATATATATATATATATAATCAAATGTTTGATTACGTGTGTGAGGGATAATATACAGTCAGTATCTCAAAATAATAGCTTCTCAAATAAAATCATGGACAGCACTTGATTTGAGTTTAAATTATCATCTGACTTCACCTTTGTAAAGTGATGCTCTTCCTCAGTATTTTATTCTTATTTCCAGCACAAATGTCTAAAGAGCAAGATGCATCTACCGCAGAATCAAGATGACTCAAGATATTAGGAATTGTTATCCTTATTTTGATTTGAATTTAAGTTGACCCCCCCCATTTTAAGCTAAAACTCAATTAATTTTGATACTGTACATTTTGCAGAAATTAATATTAAATATCTCATGTCATTGTGCTTCTCCAAACACATGCACACTCACTAAAGCAATAAAACTTTTTTTTTTATTAATAATAACATAAATTAATGCTGTCAGACCAGTGTCAATATGGAGTTATTACAGCACTTTTCTGATTTTTGACTTCTGTGCCTTTGCTGCAGATCTTTTGTGTTGGAGCAGGGCCTGCAAGGCAAGGTGACGGTGGTATTTTGGTGGCATGAGTTATTGATGTTATGAGATGTTACTGCACCTGTTTGTTTGGTTTTATATATATATATATATATATATATATATATATATATATATATATATATATATATATATATATACATATACATATACATATACATATTACAACCCTTCTTTAGCTCTTAACAATCTAGGGATTGAGAAGGGGAACATTAAACCAGTTCGGGCACCTGTCAACCATATCACTGAATTTAATGAGAAAACCGAGAGACACAAGAATCCCATAAAGTTAACTTATTAAATTAACTATAACCCTTTTACATCAAGAAAAACAATATTTAAACAAAGGTAATTTTTAGAAACTGAGGAGGACAAAGGGGAAATCTGGATTGTGCCAAATAAAAATAATCAAAAAGGAAACTAACTAAACCATTTCCATCTACTCCTAAACTAAAAACAAAAGATAAAGAAAAAGTCTTCAACGTCCGCGACGTCGTAACTAAACTGCTCTAACTAATCAAACAAAAAAATACAGAGAGTGGCACAAATCCCTAACCTAGTGTACATAGACAAAATTCCATCTAAATGTGTGTAAATGTATGTCACGTGACATGCTTACCTAAACCCCTTTCCTCCTTCCAGCTTAACCCAGCTTTGAAAAGCTGTTTAAAACTTTCAAAGCTCACACATACGGAGTTCTTAGGGCAACCCCAACAGGCAACATTCACATGACAAACTCACTTAACCAAAACTAAGTCAAACAAAGCAAAACCAAACACATTACAAACCAAAATCAAAGCAAAAAGTCTCTCTCCCGCACTGGCAGTAGCATCTCCCTTAAATAGCTCTTCCCCAGGTGTCAAGCATCGGGATGATGAGGATCACGCCCTCACAGGGCACACCCAATCAACTCATCACAGATGATTGACAGGCAAAACAGCAAATCAGCAACGGCCTGTTAGAGTGACAGTAAAAGAGAGGCAAAGACACACCAAAAAGAGAAACAAAATACACAGAAACACTAACCGTCCCTAAGGACGTAACAATATAAAACCAGCAGAACTTGCAGAACTTATAATTACATAGAGGATCAGGGAAAGATTCCATGATTGTATCTTTAACAATGAACAGTCAGTGTGAGGGAAACAGTCATATGAACACAGAGACGCACACTGGTCTATTTTTATCTCAGTGTTTTATAACTAGATCTGAATGGAGCCACAGCTGTAAGATCTGAAGCTGCTGTTGATCACGAGTGGCTCCTCATCATGTGACAGCGGTCTGATCTTATGAGTGTGTGTGTGTGTGTGTGTAAGTGAGTGAGTGTGAGTCGTTGTGTTTGAAACAGCATACTTCCCTACTATAAAGTAGGTAAAAAGCAGAATGTGAATGAATAAGTATGACCGAATCCTCAGTATTAATAAAAGAGTAAGCGAGAAATCCCTGGATGTCCTGCTGCTTCAGCCCAGATTCTGAAGTGTTCATCGATGGACACTTTTCAATCCCAGGAGGCCATGCAAGAGGATACGTCTTCATCAAACGTAAAGTAGAACAGCGACTAGGGTGTTTACAAATGTGAGTATTAGAAACCAAAAACACGGTTTCTTGTGTTAAAATTGCATTTCTTGAGCGACTGTAGAGTGAACTGTTAAATTGTTGCTAGAGATGCTAAAGAGTCTAATATATCTGTAATTGTGCTGTAGAAACACATTTTATTGTGTATAGCTAACAGAGCACCAGTAAGCACACGTACATCTCCAAAGTGGATTTACATAAACCATATACATCTCGAAGACACTTACTAAATGTCTATTTAACATCTGACAGGAAAATGTTCAATAAGATTTGCAGATGAGCACATCACAACATGAGTCAGACATCGGAGTGAGAGATGTTTGTGTGTGTGACGAGCAGGCCGGTGGAGTAAATGATAATATGTAAAAGATAGTAAATGAGTAAACTCACCGGTCTCGCTCCATTCCCACGACTCATGGCCTCGCCCCACTTGTAACAGTGTGCTGTTATGTAGAATTCACTGTCAACACTGCTTTAGATGAATGTAAGTAACGCAAACAAACAAATCTACATAAAGTAGCTAAACATAAGTTATCTATTTAATTTGTCCATTAGTACTTTTGATAAATTGAGGAGCATTTGTGTTGGATAAAAGCAGTGAAAACAACATATAAATGCAGTATTGATCAGATAAATCACAGAGGAAGCTTGACTTGTCTGGATGTTACAGGGACAGATGAGACACACATGTGTTTATCTGCTGCAGAGACTGATGAAGGAATGCTGCCATCAAAGGCTTTGAGTGAGAACACTACAGACATCAATAAAATATATTTAAAATCTTAAGATGTAGCTTATTTTAATAAATTATTGTAATTTGTACAATAATTGTAATAAATATTGTAATTATTGTGTGTATATTTATATATTATTGTAATAAATATGGAGTTATTACAGCACTTTTCTGATTTTTGACTTCTCTGCCTTTGCTGCAGATCTTTTGTGTTGGATCAGGGCCTGCAAGGCAAGGTGATGGTGGTATTTTGGTGGCATGAGTTATTGATGTTATGAGATGTTACTGCACCTGTTTGTTTGGTTATATATATATATATATATATATATATATATATATATATTGCAGAACTTATAATAACACACAGGATCAGGGAAAGATTCCATGACTGTGTCTTTAACAATGAACAATCATAATGTCACGATCACCAGCTGGAGAGCCCATGAGCTCCACCCGAGGGCACTCCACCCCTGACACTTGTCAAACTCTCACAGACTACATTTTCCACAATCCTTTGCTGGACTCATCATCACTGATTGCCATCACCTGTGTCTTGTTACCTTATGAATCTCACACTATAAAGGTTGCACTCATCCACACACATTGCTGAGTATTGCTAGCCTGTATCGTTTCTGAGTTCCTGTGTTTTTCCGTGCCTTGATTTTGTGTTCTTTGACCCTGGACTGCTTACCTGGTTTTTATGATTGTTTGCTGCCTGAAGTCTTTTGCTTGTTTTTGTAGATTACTCTTTTGCCTCTGCCTTGGATTATATTGTTTGCTGTTGTTTCGACTCTGCCTGTTTTGACCACTCTTCTGAATAAAGCCTGCATTTGGATCCACCAACCCCATTGTCACGCTTCCATGTTACACATAATGACAAATGGGACGAGCCCCCATTTTTCTCACGCCCGCCTCAGAGCCGTGACAAATGAGGGAGGCAACAAGAATGCAAATGAATCAACAAGTATTTATTAAAGGGGCCATATGATGCGATTTCAATTTTATTTCCTTTCTCTGGAGTGTTACAAGCTCTTGGTGCATAAAGAAGATCTGTAAAGTTGCAAAGACTAAAGTCTCAAATCCAAAGAGATATTCTTTATAAAAGTTAAGACTTGTCCACACCCCCCTGAAACGCCTCGTTTAAACACACCCCCACATGTCTACATCAATGTGTGGGAAGATTTGCATAATGCCACCCAAATGTTCTCTGAAAGAAAGAAGGCGTACCTTTTATTCTCACTGTTGCTGCCGGTGCCATGTTGTGGAGACGCTGTGTGTTTCGTTGTGAAAGCGAAACTACTTTGTTTGGCCTTCCAAAAGAAGACACAAAATCAGTGGTTAAGTTGTATTTACAACACTGCTCCAGAACAGTTCAACCCAAATATTCAGATTTGTGCAGCGCATTTTACGGAGGACGAGGACTGTTTGCTGAACCAGTAGCCTTTGCCTAGGGCAAGTTATTTATTTTTCATTGGCTCAAGTTAAAAAATATAGATGTGAATCATTACCCTACATTTTTTTTAATTGGATGAATAAAACACTTTTTTCAGTGTGTTCAGGGGCACAATGAAGCCATTTTTGCACTGTCACAGTAAAGATGATCTCTGAGGACTCCTCTTTCTCAGCTTTCACGTTGTTATTGTTGTAAAGCATCTAAAGTGTGAAAAACAAACAGGAAGTTATTCAAGGAGTGACTGAATGTGAAGTGCAGACTTTGCTCACGCAATCAGCTCATGAGCCGGTGTCTTCCACATCTTAGCTCAAATTGAATGCAGAGAATTGCATCTCGACATGTGCTGTTAGTTTATAATGCATTTGGGAACACAACATTGCATTTTACCGTCTGTATTTTTCAGTACAAACAATACTTACATATTATTTTGAAACACTTAATATAAAGCATGTTTCATGTTTGGGACAAATTGGATTATGCACTTTCAACACAGCAGCTCACTCTGTGTCCTCTATTTTTTAGATGTGCTTGTAATATCAAACTACGGTGTAAAGATATAAATGGCTCATTCTATATTGTTTATATATTATATATCAATATATATCATACAAATTCGATATAGAGTATATACTCAATATACAAATGTTGCAAATCTGAATGAGTTTCTTTCTTCTGTTGAACACAAAAGAAGATATGTTAAAGAATGTTAGTAACCAGACAGCTGACGGTAGCATTGACTTCCTGAATGGATCCGGTTGAAAGGGCACACTGGCGCGTTTGGCTGCCGCTCCTCTCTCCTGTTTATTTTAAGTTGTTTCTATGGCTATGAGCCAGTGAAGACTGTCTATGTCTGTCTGTTTTACCGTGATGTGGAATCACACTTCACATGCTGGACTACTGCTTTCATCTCTGAGTGCTGTTTGTTGGAGTATACTCTCCTGTTGCCTGGCCCAGGACGTACACTGCTTACAGCGCTGTGAGGCTGCTGTTGGTGTGGACCCTCCCCGAATGGCTCTCAAGTACACTCCTCACCAGTTGTTGAACCTGAAGGGAAATTTAGATTTGGCAAATGACATGCATGCTCTCTGCAGTCATGTTGGAATACTGCGCCCCAAGTGTTACATACATCGTTCTTCAAGGCGTAGGTTTTTATGTTCAACATTTAAATCTGTTGCTTATCCAACATTTCTGAGCAAACCCCATAGACTGCTGTTTAGACCTACAGGGATTACTATAAAACAACTTATTAGCACTCAAGCGTGTGGAGGCTGCCTCGGATTCATCTGCTGCCTCGCATCTGCTGAAGTCAGCACTGTTTAACGCGTGCTCTGTCAACAACAAAGCTGTTTTTTTATATTACATTATTTTAGAACAAAAGCTGGACCTTTTCTGTTTACCTGAACATGGCACAAAAAATCTGATGGTCTTCTTTTTAATGAACTAACTCCTGCTGGGTATGGATTATTTAATCTCCCGTGTTCCTATGGCAGAGGTGGGGGTATCATTGTGTTGCACAATCAACAGTTCAACATGTGTCCTGTGGCTGTTCCCAAATCTGACATTTGAATGTCTTGTTTTGAGTGTTTCTGCACCACTCTCTACTGCAGTGGCTACAGGCCTCCTAAGACAAATAAAGACTTTTTATCTGATTTTTCAGATATATTGTCTTTTCTCTGCCTCAGATTTGAGAGAATTCTTCTCTTGGGGGATTCACATGGATATAAAAGACTCCACAATAACAAAATAATTTTGGTCCTTATTGGAGTGCTTTAAATTAAACCAACTTGTGGACTGTCCTACGCATGACAAAGGCCACACTTTAGACTTTCCAATTTCCAATGATTCACTTGTGTCTCAGTTGTAAACCTCTGATTTAGGACTGTCTGATCATCGGGCTGTCTTTTTAAACATGGAATTACCTGACATGAACACTACCACTTAATCATTTATTATTATAAGTGGAGATCTATTGAGCCCACTGATTTTTCAGATTTTGACTCTTCTTTAAGTTGTGTTTCTCTATCTGATGATCTGAATGATAAAGTCTCTGTGCTGAATTCTGTTCTCTTGTCTGGCATGGACACGCTGGCTCCCTTGAAATCATGATCTGTTTCTTTTGCACGCTCCGCTCCTTGGTACAATAAAGATCTGTGTGCTATAAAGGCTATGTGTCGTAAAATGGAGTGTGGTTGGCACATACCAGGTTTAACCGTTCATCACCAGGCCTGGAAAGACAGCTTACTTGAATATAAGGCTGAAATTATGTCAACTAGATCTGTTTATTTTTCTTAGATAATTGTCAGCAATCAGAGAAACCCTAAACAACTGTTTCACTCAATCAACAAGCTGCTTAAAAATCACAGCCTCACCTCTGTAATATGTTTTTGGAGGTTTTTTTGCACAAAAATTGATAATATACGTAACCACATTATTAATACTTATACTTCTGCTGCCTCTTCTTTAAATATTTCTGCATTTTCTGGTATTTCTCTCTCTAACTTTGTTATTCATGACTCCCAGTCTTTCTGTAATATGGTTTTGAAAATGAAAGATTCAACTTTCAGAGTTGATCCAATACCAACTTGTCTGTTCAAATCATGTTTTGATTCCCAAGGTTTTTTCTCCATTCTGTCACTGATGGAGTTTTGGTTCCTTGCCGCTGTCGCCTCTGGCTTGCTTAGTTGGTGACACTTCATTTACAGCGATATCGTTGACTTGATTGCAAATTATTGCACAGATACTATTTAAACTGAACTGAGTTGCATGATGACATCACTGAATTCAATGATGAACTGCTTTAACTGTCATTTTGCATTATTGACACACTGTTTTCCTAATTGATGTTGTTCAGTTGCTTTGACACAATTTGTTTTGTATAAATTGCTATATAAATAAAGGTGACTTGACTTGACTTGACTTGATGGGCCTACGAAAAGGCAAAAATGAAGGATGAAAAACATAGACATTTGGTCAACCAAACATTGGTTGTAATTATTTTTTTAAGGTGTTTTTCTTAAGGTGTTTTAAAAGTGTAAAGAAAAATAAAAGTAATCTATAAAACTGGTCACATAGAACATAAAAATTACATAAAATCAAACAATGCTAGATTTTCCCTTATTATCAAACTCAAAGTCCTTACTGTCAGGGACCAGTCAAGCCCGGTCCCATCCATCTCACAACGATCATGTTCACCTGAATACTAATCACCCGCACCTGTTCACCATCAGCAACCTCATCACAGAACAGTATAAATCACTCACCACAGGCCCAGTTCAGTGTCAAGCCTCCAACAGGAATGGACAATTGAATGCTGTCTCCTGGTCAACTGATGCGCTGCAGATTCTATGATGTAACATATACTTACCTTTGAAACACTAACCTCTGTGTCATTATTCTAGTGCCTCCAGGATTTCTGAGCACTACCCCGTGGCCTGAAATCCAGTGATTTCCCTGAATGTCCTGTGTTGTCCTCGAGCTTGCTTGATAGCCTCCACTTCAATAACTGTCTGGTTTGGTTCAGCTACAAAATCAGACATCAGCAGACTACAGAGAACGGTTCGGACTGCTGAAAGAATTATTGGTGCTCCCCTGCCCAGCCTTCAAGAACTGTATACATCCAGAGTGAGGAAAAGAACTCAGAAAATCACTCTGGATCCCTCTCATCCAAGTTACCCCCTTTTTGAACTTTTGCCATCTGGGCCGGCGCTTCAGAGCCGCAAATACCAGGACAGTCAGGCACAAGAACAGTTTCTTCCCCCAGGCAATCTCCCTCATGAACAGTTAAATGTTCACCACTTATGAAAAAAATGTGCAATATTCTTATATTTATTTGTTACCCCTCCATCCAAGTACATCTCTACATCTTACTCTAGTCTAATCCATTGTCATCTATAGCACAACTGTTCATACAATTTATTTATTAGCAAAATTTTTTTTTTTTTTTTTTTTTTTGTTTCTGTGTACTGGAAGCTTATGTCACTAAAACAAATTCCTTGTATGCGTAAGCATACTTGGCAATAAAGCTCTTTCTGATTCTGATTTCTGAGAGTGATCTGTGAAAAAGACAAGTATTAGTGATCTGTGACGGAGTGGCATTGACATATCTGCAAAAGACTTACTCACCTGCTTACACCCCGCACTGAGTGATCTGCACTGAACCTGCACCTGAAAACACTGTCTACTTACCCTGCACTTACAATCTTGTAAATAAAGTACTGTGCTTGGATTCACTTACCTCTGGCTCTTGTCTATGTCCTGACACTTACCTTGGCCGTTGGTCTGTGCGGCGCACGTTCATGTGACTCTTCCCAGCCAGCGTTGATATGTGGGCCCCATATGGGTTATACCCAGGCAGCATGGGTTCCATGTGGGCATGGGCTGGAGATGGGCGATTTATGTGGGTCCCATGTCCCATACTTGAGCAAGTAGTCTTGTTGCATTCAAAAAAATGTTTTTCTTTTTTTCACATAATGTCATTGATCTTGGCTGAAAATAAACGTACATTTAAATTTATAACTATAAAGATTTTAAATATTCGAACAAAAGGAATTCCTGCACTGGCGCAAGGATACAGTCTCTAAGCAAAGTGGAGCGGCAGCACAGCAGGAGTCACTACTTTTTAACAGTTCACAGAGGATGAGTTGGAGTGAAAATAAGCAGGTAAAATTAATATTTTTGTAATGGCACGCCAGCAGAGGGAGCTCTCACCTGAGTATTGACTGTTCACCGCTCCCTCTGCTTCTACAGTCATTTCCTGTTGGGACTATTTAACATGAGTCAGTATGTTACTTCACTGCGAAGTATTGCCAGTTTACCTGCATTACCGAGCGTTTTCCTTGTGATTATTCTCACTGCCTGTTTGTTTACGATTCTGCCTGTTTCCTCGTTCACGTCTCTTGGATTGCCCCATTGGATTTACTGCATGATTGGACTGATGTTTGTGTTTGACCTGTTTGCCTGCCTACTCGTCTCTGCCTATTGGATTACCCCTGTGCATGTTGAAAGTTCGGACTGCCATTACGGTACTGACACTTTGCCTGGTTTCACGACTCTGATTGTAAGATCTTCCCTTAATAAACCCCTGCAAATGGATTCTCATACTGCCTCAGCCTTGTCCTTACAATTTTCTAGACATTATTTAGTTATCCAAGGTTTCAAGTATTGGGAACATTTCTTTTGACTGTTTAAATTACCTTTAAAATAATGTTGCCTTTAAAAAAAAATTCTGACCATGTAATCGCTAAAAGTTTAGCAGAAAACCAGAAATCGAATCGTTTTATTATACCCTGTGTCAACTCGTGCCTGGCTCCGCATTTAAAACAAGTGTAAATTCAGTCTAACTGCTTTGCTAATTTCACTTGGATGAAATTAAACATTCAGCACATTTTCCACTTGTTCTTAAAATCCAAATACTTCAAAATGAATAAATCAGCCTATGTAACCTATGTAATACTTTAATAATTAACTAAAGTAATACAGTTCTTTATTTACACAAAATAAACTAATCTTTCCTGTGACTAAGTAAATTCTGTAAAAGTAGTACCATTATAATATTCCCTGTTGAACAAAACAATAGAACCTCTCCCAAAACACAATAGAAAATTTAATAGATTTAAGTAGTGTCTATTTGATAGATTCTATTGGTGGGATGTAATTTGGTAGATGGGAAACAATAGAACAACAGTAATTCCTATTGGAATAATGCCCAAAACACACTACAAAAAGGAATTTTGTTATTGTTTTAATGGAAACCATAAGAATTTCTGTGATGCTTTCTATAGTTTTATTTTTATTTTTATTTTTTTTTTTCAGCAGGAAAATGATACTCATACTGTGCTGCACACTATTGACAATATGAAGCTTTTGCTTGACTTTGCTAAATTAGAATCGCAAATCAAATCGCAATCTCAATATCAGTCAAAAAAAAAAAAAAAAAACGCAATTAGATATTTTCCCCAAATCGCACAGCCCTACACAGCAGTCTTCAGGACTGTGATCTATTTTGTGTGTGTCCATCTGTACAAATTTTGTTGAGACCAAACATTTTAATACTGTATTGTAAGTTAAACAGAGTTTTTGTTTTATGTTGTCATTTTAAAAGGGATCATTCACCCAAAATGTAAAAATCTATTACATCTGTTCTATTGAGTTAAACCAAGGGTGTCAAACTCTGATCCTGGAAGGCCACAGACCTGCAGAACTTAGCTCCAACCCTAATTAAAAGTACCTGATCCAGCTGATCAAATCCTTCAGGTTTATTTGAAAACTAGATGGTATGTGTGTTGGAACAGGGTTGGAACTAAAATCTGCAGGGCTGTGGTCCTCCAGGAGTTTGACACCCCTCCTTTAAACCCATAAGTCATTCATCTCTAAAACACAAATTATGTTTTTAATGAAATTAAGAAATTTCTGTCTCTCCATTGAAAGTCTATTCATGACTTTTCAGACAACTTGAATTAAAAAGCTCTATTTATATGTATATTGAGCAAGTATATTGTTTCCACATGTTAAATTACATTAAAGGCAAAATAACTAAAATAATAAAGTGACATGAGTGAGTGATAATAAGAGCACAAGTATACATCTGGAACTTCTTTAAGTCTGTCTAAATATAATTTAGTAATTGCAATGTCTTCTGGTCCATATCATTTCCTTAGGAAGGTGTGCTAAATACTGATTAATGTAACATAAAAATACTATACATATTTATATATTTTGCTATTGTATTATGGAGTGACACTTTTCTATATCCTCTGATTATATAATGGTAAATATTACAATATCATAGCACAAAAACAGTGGTCGGCAATAATAATAAGCCTGATACTCACAATAAAAATAATAAGGTCATATAGATCATAACACAGTCTTGGGGGTAAGAAGTGGATTATCCTTCAACTGAAATGTCTGTCTTTTCATCCTGAAATGAAAATGCAAATGTTGGATCACAATTATTAGGAACCACAGTTTCCACAAATCCCTTCACTCGTTTGGGATGTTCTCTTTTATTTCAGAGGCAAGGGCAGTGACTGTAACATCAAGCATATTTTGCAGTATTAAACACGTATTTATACAGATTTCATCAGGCTCCAAAAATTCTTCGAAAAAAACACAAACATTGGCCTTCTCAGCTGCCATAGTTGCAACTCTTGCGTCATCAGAACA
Organism: Cyprinus carpio; assembly: GCF_018340385.1. Taxonomy (NCBI): domain Eukaryota; kingdom Metazoa; phylum Chordata; class Actinopteri; order Cypriniformes; family Cyprinidae; genus Cyprinus; species Cyprinus carpio. The sequence continues at coordinate 39,205,274 of NC_056572.1, read as the reverse complement.
GGGTGTTTAACGCACCACCGTTTCGGTTTAAAAAAAACGTTTTGCACCATTTTTGTTGGGGCTGAACACAGCCCTGAATTCTCGATATTAACATGTATTCTTTAGGTAATTCATTAAATGTGCGTAAATTATACATGACTTAAAAAATAAAATAATTATGATGAATATATAAATAATAAATACTATAAATAATAATTTTAATTTGTAAAAAAAATATTTCTTTTAAGTTAATGATATAACTGGTGACCACAAGAATTAAAATGATTCTGTGACATTCATAATCATACTTATATGACTGCCATCAATTCGTAGCAGCGAATGAAGAGGGTAACGACTAGGGTCGTTACTCTTCACGCTTTACATGTTACCCTTGGGAAGTATCATCAGGAAACACGTTGTTAGCTTACACTGTTATGCTGATGATACTACGCTATCTTTCAGGGCTGTAGAGGTCCTCTCTAGCCAGATTAGATGGTAATAGTCACCCTGATCCAGTACGTATTCAGCCCAGATGGTGTATCAGCACCTAGAAAGGACCTCTACAACCCTGAATGGGGACCAGGACAACTAGCTGAGCCCCAGATACAGATCCCCTGTAAAGACCTTGTCTCAGATGACCACCGGGACAAGATGACCACCGGGACCACGGGAACAAGTTGAGTCCTCTGCACAATCTGACTTTGCTGCAGCTTGAAATTGAACTGCTGGTTTTGTCTGGCCAGAGGAGAACTGGCCCCCCGACTGAGCCTGGTTTCTCCCAAGGTTTTTTTCTCCATTCTGTCACTGATGGAGTTTTGGTTCCTAGCCGCTGTCTCCTCTGGCTTGCTTAGTTGGGGACACTTCATTTACAGCGATATCGTTGACTTGATTGCAAATTATTGCACAGATACTATTTAAACTGAACTGAGCTGCATGATGACATCACTGAATTCAATGATGAACTGCCTTTAACTGTCATTTTGCATTATTGACACACTGTTTTCCTAATTAATGTTGTTCAGTTGCTTTGACACAATCTTTTTTGTTTAAAGCGCTATATAAATAAAGGTGACTTGACTTGACATTCAGAGGAGCATCATTATCAGTCTCTGGCTGAATGTGCTCCTCTAGCAAGCCAAAAACAGTTAATTAAACCATTAATTACTAAAAACATTACTACTACATTTACTATTACCACCAACACCACTATTATTATTACTACTACTACTACTAATAATAATAATGTCCAGGGGTTTATCTCACTGGTGACAGTTTTTGTTAATCCACACACTCAGCAAACAGTTTTTTATTTATTTTCCTTTTCTTTTTGGTGCTAGTGGCGATGAGTTCACAAAATTTACAGGATTCATCCTCTGATGAGCATGTGCTGACTACATTTCACAAAAATGTACCAAATTTATGTGCATTTGCATTACAGTGTTGAATGAGGGATTGACAGTCTAAATTCGACCATGGGGGAAATACAGACCAAAAATTAACATTGATTCAATATTTGTCTTTTTAACACTGAAAAGCATTGAATTATCAACATTGATCCAATGTTATTTAGCAATGAATTTTCAAACTCAACCAAAGTGATGATTCTGATGAAATTTCAACACTGAATCAATGTCACCTTGCTATCTATTCATGGGTTTCTGTCACATGACTTTTTTGTTGTGGCCGCCATCTTTAGGAATTTGCGTAACCTCCTCCTCGCTAATGGGAAACCAAAATAACACTTCACCAACAACAAAAAACAACAGTATATAAAAAAGATACTTTAGAATTAGATACTTATTTACTGTCAAGCGAATTGTTGACTCCACTAAAGTCTAGTGAAAACTTACAAATTTGACGTTCGCTGATAGGCTATTTACATCTACCTCATACACAAACCCTCTCCGTACACTCGGGCCATTTTCAATTAAATTTTCACCTGCTAGAGACTTGTCCATCAGCCCGGATCCATCTGCCACACCCTGCCTGGATGCCTGTGTACTCACTTTCCGATTCTGGGCCGTATCAACTGGACCAGATGGGACAGCGGTAACTTACTGACTGTGCCGCATTCAAGCCGGACTCGCCAGACTTAGCCCAGTTTCATTTTTATATCTACTGTACTGTTCATTAATATTTCATTTAAAATGTATAACTTCACCTAGACAAAATGTTTACCTTCATTTTAATTATATAGATTATAATACATAAATAACATGACAACAAATCTATAAACATCTCATTATTATGAAAGCAATTTTAAAATCCATTAAAGAACTCACTTGATCAAGCTAGCATGAGGAAAATTTATTTACAAAACAATTTATTTGCAAAACCATGCAATCACAGCAAAAAAAAACAGCAGTTATACAATAAGTATAGATAAAATATTTAACATTTTGCAAAATTACCCATGCATTTACTTGAATGAGGCTCCTGCATGAATGAGGCATTGTATGTAGCCTACACTTGGACAGTAACATTTAATAAATAAAGGTTAAAACATTAAAATTGTAAAAGGTGTTTTGAAAAACACATTGGCAAATGGCAAAGTGTTTGGAATAAAACATATTGTACTTGGTAAAATTATTTTATTAATTTTTTTCCTAACTGTTACTATGAATAATTTTTAAAGGTAATCAGTGAATACTGTTCTAGATGTTGCTCATTAAGGTGGTCATCCTGCAGCATGTCTTTCCGCATCTTATTCCAGTGAGTTCTTTGCTTGGGAGCTTTCATTTATGCACCTGTAAAGAGCACATAATGCACAAGTATCTATTACTAAAAGTCGAACTGAATGCACCAAACTGAATGAAATTATATTGTATTAAAGCACATGTTGTTTGAAAGACTATTTACTTATTATTATTTACCCATTTAATTCTAGCACATTAAGTGGCTGTATCCAGAATAATTGAAATTTAAAGTGTGTATCATCCTAATTAAAGATATAGTTTATCTCTGTCATTAAAATAATACAAACCCTCTATCTCTTATAAACATCACAAACCAAATGGTTTTGATTACCAGCATTCTTCAAATGTTGAAAGTGAGACATTTTGAAATGTCATGCCAAATATTGTCTCATTTTGGATTTCATGAGAGCTACACATTCCAAAAAAGTTGGGACAGGTAGCAATAAGAGGCCGGAAAAGTTAAAAATCTACATATAAGGAACAGCTAGAGGACCAATTTGCAACTTATTAGGTCAATTGGCAACATGATTGTGTATAAAAAGAGCCTCTCAGAGTGGCAGTGTCTCTCAGAATTCAAGATGGGCAGAGGATCACCAATTCCCCCAATGCTGCGGCGAAAAATAGTGGAGCAATATCAGAAAGGAGTTTCTCAGAGAAAAATTGCAAAGAGTTTGAAGTTATCATCATCTACAGTGCATAATATCATCCAAAGATTCAGAGAATCTGGAACAATCTCTGTGCGTAAGGGTCAAGGCTGGAAAACCATACTGGATGACCGTGATCTTCAGGCCCTTAGACGTCACTGCATCACATACAGGAATGCTACTGCAATGGAAATCACAACATGGGCTCAGGAATACTTCCAGAAAACATTGTCGTGAACACAATCCACCGTGCCATTCACCGTTGCCGGCTAAAAACTATAGGTCAAAAAAGAAGCCATATCTAAACATGATCCAGAAGTGCAGGCATTTTCTCTGGGCCAAGGCTCATTTGAAATGGACTGTGGCAAAGTGAAAAACTGTTCTGTGGTCAGACAAATCAAAATTTGAAGTTCTTTTTGGAAAACTGGGATGCCATGTCATCCGGACTAAAGAGGACGAGGACAACCCAAGTTGTTATCAGCGCTCAGTTCAGAAGCCTGCATCTCTGATGGTATGGGGTTGCATGAGTTGCCACTGCCATATCACCCTGCAGCCCAAGACTGGTTGCCCACTGAAGCTAAGCAGGGCTGGTCAGTACCTGGATGGGAGAACTCCTGGGAAAACTAGGTTGCTGTTGGAAGAGGTGTTAGGGTGCTCACCCTGTGGTCTGTGTGTGTCCTAGAGCCCCAGTGTAGTGACGGGGACACTATACTGTCAAGAAGCACCGTCTTTCGGATGAGACGTTAAACCGAGGTCCTGACTCTCTGTGGTCATTAAAAATCCCATGGCACTTCTCGTAAAGAGTAGGGGTGTAACCCTGGTGTCCTGGCCAAATTGCCCCCTGGCCTTTGTCAATCATGACCTCCAATAATCCCCAACCACTTGATTAGCTCTATGACTTTCTCTCCTCTTCACCTGTAGCTGGTGTGTGGTGAGCGCACTGGCGCCGTTGTCCTGTTGCTGCCGTCGCATCATCCAAGTGGATGCTGCACACTGGTGGTGGCTGAGGCGTGTGGCTCATTCATGAGTGCGTGTGGCATGGGCAGCTTACACATCTGGAAAGGCACCATCAATGCTGAAGGGTATAGCCGAGTTCTAGAACAACATAAGCTCCCATCCAGACGTCGTCTCTTTCAGGGAAGACCTTGCATTTTCCAACATGACAATGCCAGACCACATACTGCATCAATTACAACATCATGGCTGCGTAGAAGAAGGATCCGGGTACTGAAATGGCCAGCCTGCAGTCCAGATCTTTCGCCCAAAGAAAACATTTGTCTCATCATAAAGAGGAAGATGCGACAAAGAAGACCTAAGACAGCTGAGCAACTAGAAGCCTGTATTAGACAAGAATGGAACAACATTCCTATTCCTAAACTTGAGCAACTTGTCTCCTCAGTCCCCAGACGTTTGCAGACTGTTATAAAAAGAAGAGGGGATGCCACACAGTGGTAAACATGGCCTTGTCCCAACTTTTTTGAGATGATGTGTTGATGCCATGAAATTTAAAAATAAACTTATTTTTCCCTTAAAATGATACATTTTCTCAGTTTAAACATTTGATATGTCATCTATGTTGTATTCTGAATAAAATATTGAAATTTGAAACTTCAACATCATTGCATTCTGTTTTTATTCACAATTTGTACAGTGTCCCAACTTTTTTGGAATTGGGTTTGTATCTTCTTTTGAGTTCTGCGGAAAAACAAAAGTCAGGGGTTTAAAAAAAATTACGGGGAGTTGATGTAAAAATTTAAATGATGACAGAATTCTGGGTTAACTATACTTTTAAGTAAATATGTAGAAACTGTTTTCACTAGTAATCACTGTGCAAAAAAGTAACAGTGAATGCAACAATAAAATGCTTGAAAAATACACATTCAGCAGATTCATAGTTTCGTGTTGGTCAGTTTGTCTCTTCAGTTAAGATTCCCCCCAATTGTTGCAGAAAACATTATATTACGTAATATAATCATGGTCAGTGCAGACATGTACTTGAATTCACTTTGTCATTGACTCCTGCTCCTTACTAGTTCAATAGAGAGAAAGTATAATAAAGATGATGTCCACTGTCTTGGACTCAAAGCACTTCTCTGTGTTCTGCTTCTGCCATTTCTTCTGCGTTGACACTTCTCTCGGATACTACCGAACATAGGTTAAAAGACATTATCACAGCCCAGAACACAACACAGTAGATTGACGGAATTGAAAATCGGTCCTACAAATGGCGGCCGCACCACTGTGTGACGTCACATGAAACCTATGAATATGGTCGCTGTGGGTGGTGATTTTATCTGTGACATCAGAGCTGTGAAGCGTCTCATAACGCAATCTTCATCTTCCTCTCATATGCTGTCAGTATTTATCAAAATAATAAAGTACTCCAGCTGGATGGTTGTGTGCTCATAAACCCTGCAGGCAGTGAGATGACTGCTGGTCTCTGTGAGCTGGAGAACATCACTGGTGATCCGCGGCTTCTGTGTGCTGCTAACAGTCATCAAAGATTCATGTTCATCACTTTCACAGCTGCATAAATCCAACATATGCAAGAGCACTAATAATGAACACAACATAGTCATCTAAATTAAAGCTCTCACTGAACTTAATTATTATAGAAATGGTCAATTCCAATAAAAAATAGCAGAGGGGTAGATATTTTCTTTTAGGCATAAAGATCTTATTTTATAGGTTTTCATATTTTATAGTCTTATATTGTTTACTCTGGGAGGACTATAGTTCATGGTTCAGCACACATGCTTCAGTAGACCTGATGCTTACTAGATGATAGTTATTTTAAAGTTATTGGTTTAATAATAATAATAATGATAATAATTATAATAATAATAATTATAATAATAATAACAGTACATGCATACTACAGGAGCAGCTTTTGTTGTTCAGAGGTGGAATGTCCAAGCTTTTAAGAGAACATCAAATTTCCTAAGTGTGTTCACAGTGGAATTATATGCAATCCTGATGGCAGTACAATGGACTGAGCAGATTCGGAACCATAAAGTGTTAATATGTAGTGACTTTGTGTCAGCTATCAATAGTATAGGGAAAGGGTCATCAAAGAGTCGACAAGACCTTGTGTATGATATTCTTCTGGCAATTAGAGATGTGAAAAGGAGAGGGGTAGAAATATAATTTGTATGGGTCCCAGCCCATGTAGGTATTGCATCAAATGAAAAGGTTGATAAATTGGCCAAGGAAGCTGCTCAAAAGGAGACTATAGATGTAAACCTAAATCTATCTAAGGTGGAGGGCAAAAGTATAGTATGACAGGAAACAATTTTAAAATGGCAACAGTTTTGGGAGCAAGAAATCAAAGGGAGACACCTATTCTCACTTTCTAGTAGGGCAACTGACTCAGTTAATATTTATAATAGAGGGGGGATTAGTCGTAAGGAACAAATTATTATTTCTAGAATGAGGATTGGGCACACGTTTTTTGAATAGCACTTTATTTATTTTAGGAAAACATCAGAGTTGCTTGTGTTCATGTTAAGAACCTGAGACAGTGGAACATGTTGATTTCGTGTAGAAAATATGACCTTCAAAGACAAGATCTATTCAGAGAATTGCGACAAATTGGTTTGGAAGAAATATCTCTGAAAGCTATTTTAGAAGTGGGGTGTTTTTAAATTTTTAATAGACACTGGACTGTATAAAAGGATGTAGTGCAATAGTGTAATAGATCCATAGATGGCAGCAATCCAACTTATTGGATACTGGCTGCCGTACAATCCCATAGAAGAAGAAGAAGAAACGTACACATTAGCTGTGTCCCAAAGTTAAGTGCACGGACTCCGAAGTGCGCATTTGAAGTGCGAATGCGTCACAGTGGCGCGACGAAGGGTGTCCCAAACTGAAGTGTGTGGACTCCGAAGTGCGGATGTGAAGTGCGATTGCGTCACGACGTAAGCTGTCCCAAAGTCAGAATGCGCACTTCGAAGACCGCATTTGAAGTGCGAATGCGTCACCGCGGCGCGACGAAGACTGACGAGTTTCGAAAGCGACTTCAAATGCGCCCTTCATTTCCCATGAAAATTAAGTGTACATCTAATGGACACTTCGCACCCTTCCATATCCCAGAATCACTTTCGCGCATATGACGAAGGTGTTTATATTCAGAGGCAGGTGAGAGTTCTGTTGGGGAATTCACATTGAAATGTAAGTATTGTGTTTTCATTTACTCAAATACCTAGCGAAAGTGTTTAAAGCCAGGTTTTTTTTTAACATAAAGCCCACAAACAATAAGACAGCCACTGACTATATAAGGCAATAGTCTTTCCCTTTGTTGTGCTTCTGTAGTGCAGTCATGCAGGAGATGTCTACAAATGTTTTAACCAAACTTATATAAGCACTTCAGTATTTTGTATGTCCTGCTGTGTCATATTTTCTAATGTTAAGATCGCAAACCTGTCTTTTTCATAAGTGTTTCCATTTTCTTTTGTTTTAATACTATTCTGGAGAAAGTGAGCCTGTGTTTTTGTTGTTAACAGGCATGGTTTATTTGTGAAGTGTCCTGAGACAGATGAGGGAGCAAGTGGACAGAGAGGACATCAAACTCAAACAAATACATTCTTCATTAGCCAAGAGAAAAAAAGTGGGGAAAAAATTAGTACATTACAGTTTTTCCCATATATATTTTTTAAATGTCATATTGTCAATGAAACAACCTAATTTCTGTAGTTATTTTTTGTGACGCAAGTTAAAAATGATATGCATAAATTGTATACATTATTCATTTTTTAGTGTGTAATTTATTCGTATATAAGCCTGAGTACTTTCTGTACATTTTGTATTTTTGTTTTGCATATTCACATGTGTAAATAAAAGAAAAGTGCTTATGTACATTGTTATTTTTTTTAATGTAGCTTATAATTTTTTTCACAAAACATTCTTTTAATGTTTATTTGTTTGTCCTGTAAATACTGTTTTACACATTAAAACAAATAGTTCTATACATAACAGAAAGTACTTTTTACAACCATTTACAACATATCTTAGGTTTAACATCAGAAAACAACATCAGTTTGAGCTCAGCCCTGCCTCCATGTGTTCTGGGGTCTTCAGGAGGTCAATCTCTTGGTGAATGGCCAGCACCTCCTGAGACTCGGAGGACAGTGTGGTGGACAGTGGAGCAAGGCACATGTCAAACACTCTGGAGACCACTAGCAGACAGAAGAGAAACACCAGGGTCTGGATCGTGGCACACCATCACTGTTGCCCTTCACTTCTCAGAAGATCCAGCAGCACTGTCAGGGTCTCCCTGCTCAGAACAAACCATTAAACACCTGTCCAGCGCTGCCACATTCAGCTCTATCCTGCAGTACAGGGGTCTGCTCTGATTTAGGGAAAGAAGGAAAAGAGAAATTGTTTAGAGCTATGACAACGTAATTAGTACAAGTATTGAGATACTTTAGTAAACTACTTTTAGTAACTACCAATACCATATTGGGGAAAAAACTACTACTCATATTTATAACTTTAGCTCAAGGGATAGCTCACCCAAAAATATAAATTACAAACCTGGAACAACTGAAGGGTGAGTAAATGATTACAGGATTTTCATTTTTGGCTGAACTATCCTTTAAGTAAAAGTATTATCTTGCATGCTCTAATATACTTAAGGTATTGAGAGTAAAAGTAAAGGTATGTGCAGTATTGTCTTGAAAAAAAGAATCTGTCAGGATGGTTTTACATTAATAATACTGCTGCACACTTCTGTGTATGTTCCAGTTTACTTCTAAATATGTTCAAGGTTATTAAATTTAAAGCTGCTGGACATTAAGCTGTACTATGCTCTATTTTTTAAATACAGTTTTATTTTTATGGTTAACTGCCTAAAAAAATACGGGTTGCAAACCTGTCTACATATGGTCAAGACAATAAACTACATAAAATCACACCTTTGTAAGATATCAGTCAGCATTTGAACTGCTATGTGTGTATTTTGTAGTTTTTCATGTGTATCATTACATTATTCAAGCAAGCTCCAAGCCAGTACCTGCATTTAAAGTTGTAATCCGACAAAGATCGCAGCAAACCAGTGTAACTTACCTGGCCTCGGTCTTGACTAAGCCTGAGGTTCATCACAGTCTCCTCCATTATGAGTAAATCATAAAAACAAAACCGATCAGTTCTGGCTCCACCTATCCTGGCAGGACTGTCCTCTCTTCAGCTCTCCTCTCACCGTTGCTATGCGACAGAGCGCTAATCGGAAACACCTGGTGACGGAATTAGGAAATCCTGTGAAGGCGGAGCATCTCACGCACTTCGGAGGACCCTTCGTGCACTTCGGAGGTCTGGTCTTCGAAGTCCGTGGCCTTCGAAGTGTGCACACTCAACTTTGGGACACAGCTATAGACATAAATACCTAGACACCTCACTGGCCGCCATGTTTGTGAGGGCAAGTCTGCCTTAAAAATAAATGGAAGTAAACGGGGGAGCTGCCGTTTATTTTGGATAAAACACGATAACATTTACATTTATCAACTGATTTCAGAGGTTTGTGATCTATATGCAGCTAAAAATAACTTTGCCTACAGTTATTTAGTTAGGTTTGAAAAATTATTAATTTTCGTAAGAAATTGTGAAAGCTTGTTGATTTCATTGATTTTTTCGGTTTACAATTCTAACGTTAATGAAGTATAACTGTGACTTATACATGTAATGTAAGTTGAATGTACATTAAATGAAATTAAGTTGTTTCATTGCTTTCTCTGTTCAACCCCAACATTTGGCCTTTTTTGTGCGTCATGTCAGAACCTGTTTTTATACAGTCTATGGTTAGAACACAGCTCATTCCCTTTGAAATACTGGAAAAATATAAAAATATCAAAGATCAAAATCTTTAACCACTAATAATTTGCCATCATTGAGAAAATTTAATACAACAAACAAATACAAATCAAAAGGTGAAACACTGGTAGTCTGTTTTTTTATTTTGATAGCATTCTATACAGATAAACTCACAACAAACACTAACACATGTAACTGACGAGCCTTTATGGATCCAGTAAAACTTACAGTTACAGTGGTCAAATATTATTCACTGATACAGTGCACAGTAAAAATATAGTAAAAGTGATATGTAATATTAAAAAGTATATGTAGTGCAACATGTAGTAAAGTGAATAATATAAAAAGTGAGTACAATAACAAGTGATATAATAGATTTATAATAGCACAAAGTACAATAACAATAGATGAAGAACAGCAAGAAGAATATGTAATATCAATGGTGGAATAATACAGAATTGATCATAATGAAGAATAAAATAATAGTAAATTATAAAGTAAAATATATAATGGTTAAATGTACAGTTTTATAATAGTATTTGTGTAATAATTATTAAACAAATCAAGACACAACTAATGACACGACAAAAAAAATTGTGGACATGAATTCCAAATTGTGTTTAATTAATGAGCTCCTTAAGTATAATATATACATGTACACACACATATTGTACACATACTGAGTTTGATTCTCGGGCCGGCAGGAATTGTGGGTGGGGGGAGTGAATGTACAGCGCTCTCTCCACCTTCAATACCACGACTGAGGTGTCCTTGAGCAAGGCACTGAACCCCCAACTGCTCCCCGGGCGCCGCAGCATAAATGATACCCACTGCTCCGGGTGTGTGTTCACTGCTCCGGGTGTGTGTTCACTGCTCCGGGTGTGTGTTCACAGTGTGTGTGTGTTCACTGCTCCGGGTGTGTGTTCACTGCTCCGGGTGTGTGTTCACAGTGTGTGTGTGTGTTCACTGCTCCGGGTGTGTGTTCACAGTGTGTGTGTGTTCACTGCTCCGGGTGTGTGTTCACGGTGTGTGTGTGTTCACTGCTCCGGGTGTGTGTTCACGGTGTGTGTGTGTTCACTGCTCCGGGTGTGTGTTCACGGTGTGTGTGTGTGTTCACTGCTCCGGGTGTGTGTTCACGGTGTGTGTGTGTTCACTGCTCCGGGTGTGTGTTCACGGTGTGTGTGTGTGTGTGTTCACTGCTGTGTGTGTGCACTTTGGATGGGTTAAAAGCAGAGCACGAATTCTGAGTATGGGTCACCATACTTGGCTGTATGTAGAAATACCAAGGGTTCACACAAAACAAGGGGAGTCCGCCTTCAGTTACTATGCCGCCCACAGCTGGAATCAGCTTCCAGAAGAGATCAGATGTGCTAAAACATTAGTCACATTTAAATCTAGACTCAAAACTCATCTGTTTTTAGCTGTGCATTGTTGAATGAGCAATGTGCGATGTCCGAATTGATGCACTGTATTTTACATATTCACTATATTCTATGTAAAATCATTTTCTATTTTTAACTGTTTTAAATTCATTTTAAATACGTCAATTTTTAAATCATTTCCAATGTTTTAAAATTGCTTGTTTTATGTTTTTAAAATTGCTTGTTTTATTTTTGTTATTATTTTCTTCATGATTATTTTACCTTCTTTTATGTAAAGCACTTTGAATACATTGTGTAGAAATGTGCTATATAAATAAACTTGCCTTGCCTTGCCTTGCCTATGTCACGTCACAGAGTCACAGAGAGTCACACACACACATATATATACATATATAATAATAATAAAAAAAAACTCTGAATCAATGTCAGCTCAAGATACACATCTGATTTCAGTTTTCAGTTCTATCATTCTCTGGGAATAGAGGGGTTTAGTTGTGATGACTTATAAAGACCAATTCTCCACCGCTTCCCTCAAGATTTTCCTAGATTTTATTCAATTAATGAGTAAAATAATGTAAACAATTTGATAATGCTTGACATTTTGTTCTACAATGCACATTACACACACCTGTGCAGAAAACACAAATCTTGAAACGGTCGTATATTTTTCCATATGTGTTAATATATGAATGTTTGGGTGTGAGTGTGTGCAGTCTACGCTGTACAACACAATGTCAAAGTATAGTTATGTTTATCACAGACCAGAGATGCAAAAACACTTTCTATTAATCAAAATTAATAATCATTATTACAACATCAAGGGCAATAATAAACTGATGTCATCATGATATTACAGCTTGACTCACTGAGTTCCTGTGTTTTTATTTCTAGGTTATTTACATCATGCAGTTTCTGTGTAAATACACACACAGTACATGATCAGCACTGTGTAAATCATTTTAAATGCAGTCTATAGTATTGTGATTGACTGAAGAAACGGGTTATATTTAAATATTTGACATAAACGACAGAAACATTTAATAAGGTAATTATATTGTTATATATATTACTCTTACAAAGGTAAAACATGCTTCTGGAAGTCTATTCTGAGAACAGGCTTTCTTCAGCTTTCCTTGTCCTGTTTGCAATTGGCTAAAAAGGAAAAATATATATATAATCAGTTCACAGTTTTATGATAAGCTATGAAATCCTTATAATCAAGTATATAAACTTAAGTAAGGTTAGTGAAATTAAAGAGAGATGCTTTAGCTCCATCCCTAACCCCTAGTGCTCACTGTACATACTGTACATAACACAATTTAGTTTATGATATAAATTATAATATAAGTTAAAACTTAATAAGAATTCATTTAAACTTTGATTTCTTATAAAGTATCAGCTTTCACAGCTAACTAGCGAAATCGCTAGCTGATAATAGTCTGACACTGGTGGCTAATTAAGCCGTCAACATAATGTTAAAAATGATTAAAAACAACACCTGTGAAAGATAATACCCCGAGATCTGTTTTTATTATTGTGTGAGGGTCTGTAGATGCCCGAGCTGCAGATGAGTCAGGTATGTTTGTAGAGTTGCCCGATCCAATATGGCGGAGACGTTGACGTGCGGTCGAGCGGCCAATGAGGCGTCAGTACATGCGTGAGTTCGGCTCCAGACAGTGACGTCCCGCTGATTCGCGGCGCTCGGTGACGACGTCACGGTTAGCGGAAGCGAAGGAGAGTTCCAGAAAGAGCGTCGGGTGCGCAAGACACACTAACACAGAGGAATATAACAACTAGAACTCTTATAATATTAGTAACAACAGCGAAACTTTATATTGGTGGCAGACGCGTAACTGACAGAGTCATCATCTCCGTGTGATTATTGTCATGACGACCATCGATTACAGTGTGTGGGATCATATCGAGGTGTCCGATGATGAAGATGAGACACATCCGAACATCGACACACCGAGCCTGTTCCGCTGGAGACACCAGGTGTGTGTGTGTGTGTGTGTGTGTGTGTGTGTGTGTGTGTGTGTGTGTGTGAGTCAGAGCGAGAGAGCGCTGAATGGAGTGTCGTTTTTCAGGAGAGAGAGTGGTGAGTGTGTGTGTGTGTGTGTGTGTGTGTGTGTGTGTGTGAGAGTGCGAGTGTGAGTGAGTGAGTGTGTGTGTGTGTGTGTGTGTGTGTGAGAGAGAGAGAGAGAGAGAGAGAGTGTGTGTGTGTGTGTGTGTGTGTGTATCTGTGTGTGTGTGTGAGTGTGTGTGTGTCTGTGTGAGTGTGTGAGAGACAGAGAGAGAGAGAGAGAGAGAGTGTGTGTGTGTGAGAGAGAGAGAGAGAGAGACAGAGAGAGAGTGTGTGTGTGTGTGTCTGTCTGTGTGTGTGAGTGAGAGAGAGAGAGAGAGAGAGAGAGTGTGTGTGTGTGTGTGTGTGTGTGTGTGTGTGTGTGTGTGTGTGTGTGTGAGAGACAGAGAGAGAGAGAGAGAGTGTGTGTGTGTGAGAGAGACACAGAGAGAGAGTGTGTGTGTGTGTGTGTGTGTGTGTGTGTGTGTGAGAAAGAGAGAGAGAAAGAGTGTGTGTGTGTGTATGAGAGAGAGAGAAAGAGAGAGAGCAAGTGTGTGTGTGTGTGTGTATTTGTGAGAGAGAGAGAGAGCAAGTGTGTGTGTGTGTGTGTATGTGTGTGTGTGTGAGTGAGTGAGTTGAGAGACACACAGAGAGAGAGAGAGTGTGTGTGTGTGTGAGAGAGAGAGAGAGAGAGAGAGAGTGTGTGTGTGTGTGTGTGTGTGAGAGACACACACAGAGAAAGAGAGTGTGTGTGTGTGTGTGTGTGTGTGTGTGTGATTGGACAAAGACCTGCAAAGTATTTTTTATTGAGCCATTGTTTTTCTCAAAAAGGGCAAACGTGCAACATGAGGTGTGCCTGTATGAATTAGATTTATTTAATATTTAAATGATCAATTTGAATGTTTTAACATATAGGCTACTGTATTTCTGTGATGTGCAGCTGTATTTTCAGCATCATTACTCCAGTCTTCAGTGTCACATGATCTTCAGAAATCAGAATAATATGATGATCTGCTGCTCAAGAAACATTTCTGATTATTATCAGTGTTGAAAACATCAGTGCTGCTTAATATTTGACACTGTCCTCTGTGTCAGAGCGCTGGAGTTCACTGGGTTCTATGTGCTTTCGTCAAATCGTGCCGCTCGCGTCTGGTGTAGACACATTGTTTTGGTATTTGTGAATCTTAAGTATATTCATCATCTTCTTTACGTCTACCTGGCACTGGAAGTCCTTTCACTAACTTGTAACTTACATGCTATGTTTAGAGCAGAACCATGCATCATTGATTTACATCTCTACATGTCTCCCTGCAGGCTGCAATGCAACTCTGATTCTTCAATCGCGACATCTAATGGTCTGTTATTGACGCAGCCACCACTGCTACAACTGATAACGAGCACTCACGTGGGCAGAGCAAGTCATGTTGAGGTCATTAAAATATGTCAGATTAGGGCTGGACGATTAATCGAAAAGTAATCGAAACCGAAATTCTGAACCTCTAACCGACATAATTTTCCCATGTCGGTTATTTCATTTTTTTAATCCTGTTAATACTTCCCCCTTAAAAGCATACTACCGCGTGTTTAGCCACATGAATCTGCCCCGTTCAGTCAGTGGCATAAAAGCAAAACACGGAGGTGAACGCCGGTTCAACACACAGTGATGGCGCGCGAGCGGTGAGCCTTGCGTCTTCACTAAACTTTGTCAGTTGTATTTGTTTTATGGTTTGGACATTCCAGCGATTAGACGATCGGATGTGTATTATTATATCGAGCTCCCATGTTCGCGCAGCTGCATTGTGGCACGAACACTCATATAAACAGTAGCTGTGAAGATCGCGCGCACAGAGGAACGCAGAAACTAGTTGTTGTCAGCGCTGTCCTGTGATTTATCACTAAAGTAGATTAGAATCTCAAAACTTATTATAGCAAATTTTTCTGCTTTTGAAGGAACTAGGCTATTTCAGGGCTCTAGAGTGCGGTGCGACCAGCCGTTCGAGGGAAAAAAAAATATCCACGACTCTGAAAGTCTCCCTGTGGTTCAACAACAGACACTAGAGCTCTACATTTCAGCCCGTGTCCGATGGACCCCGACTTTTTTATGCCCCTCGAGCCGGGCTTCGGGCCAATTTTCACATCATAGTTCAGACGCGGGCTGGGCCTCCATGCTTTCAAATACACGCAATAGGCTTAAGCTTGCTGCAAAGCACCGGCAAAAGTAATTACTATAAATGTGACAGGGGGAAATAGTAAGGAGACATTTGAATTATTTACTAATAAACTAGTGTTTTCTGAGTCTGTGTCGCAAGGATGAAGTTACTGATCCGGACTTGCCATCTCCTCAGACACGCCTTTAGAGAGAAGTGCATCTTTACGGATTATGATTATAATGAAAGAGTTTTTGTTTTCGATTTGTTTTACTTCGTTAAGTAATCATTTAAAGCTTTCTATAGATATATTTATCATTTAGGCCGTGTCGGGTTTTTTTTTGTACTCCTGTTAAAGACGACACGACAGAAAACACAACGTTTTGTTGATACTGTGAGTGCACACAAATAAATGACCCTTTGCAGTTATGAATGATATATTAATCTTACCTTTATGAGCAAAAAAAAAAAAATATAAACTAAAAAAAATGTAACTCAACACACTGCAAACCCCACGCACAAAATATTCTACGCACAAAACATTTATCATAAAGCTCAAATTTAAAAGGATCTAACGTTAAAACATTGTTATATGCTTGAACTGTTTTCTTCCTAACGTTTTTCTAAATTAACTTAATAAAAAAAAAGAAACGAAATATAATCACTTTGCTGTTA
>NC_056572.1:39178882-39183882 GCF_018340385.1 Cyprinus carpio | reverse complement strand
ACACGCGACTGACGTGACCTGTCTGTCTTTCAGAGCGTCGTCAATGTCAAGCCGGAGAAGGAGGAGGAGACGGAGGAGGAGAAGGAAGAGAAACACAAAACTTTTGTGGAGAAATACGAGAAACAGATAAAACATTTCGGTGAGCTGCTCTCCAGTGTGTCATGGGTGTAAAAGTCTTTACTAGTGTCTCCATGATACTGTAGTCAGTACCAACACCATGATTCTCTGTACCATAGCCAAAACTACTGTTTCATTTTAATGTGTTTTTTAGATAACTTTTTGAAAATTAAAATAAAATGAATTAAATTATTAACTATTAATAATTGTAAATAAATAATACATTATAACATTAGCACATAGCCTTCAAATACTCTTCAGTATGTAAACATTGCATTAAAAAGATCAAATGAAAGTAACAAAATAAGAAACACTTTGCTGGTAACAGAATGAGTGGCATGTGTTAATAAAACAGCATCAGGAAGAATAAACGAGAGTGCTTTGACCACATTTACACGGCAGCATTTCAAGACAGACCTCTGCATGCAGCACGAGTCACTCGCAACTCACGCTCACTGCAGTCTTCATGACACGTGTGTGTGTGTGTGTGCACAGGGATGCTGCGGCGCTGGGACGACTCTCAGAAGTATCTGTCTGACAATCCTCACCTGGTCTGCGAGGAAACGGCGAATTATCTGGTCATCATGTGCATCGATCTGGAGGTGGAGGAGGTAACGCAGTGTGTGTGTGTGTGTGTGTGTGTGTGTGTGTGTGTGAGTGTGTTGTTATGTGAGATCTGTGATTGACCCCTGAATGTGTGTGTGCGTGTGTGTGTCAGAAACACGCTCTCATGGAGCAGGTGGCCCATCAGACCATCGTCATGCAGTTCATCCTGGAGCTCTCCAAGAGTCTGAAGGTCGATCCGCGCGGCTGCTTCCGCCAGTTCTTCGCCAAAATCAAGGTGTGTGTGTGTTTCTCAAGGTCTGTGTGTGGAGGGATTTATCACAATGACCATATAAAGTGTGTATTGATGGAGATTCTATTATTTCATATGTATGCATGTCAATATGCAGCGCAGGAGTGCTGAAAGTGTTGGACGTGTTAGAGAGAGAAGAGCTGATAAAGAGAAACATGCAAGAATAAGAAAATCGAGCACGTCCTGCTCTTCATGTCAAATAGACTGTCAGATAAAATAATCGTCCTCCATGCTGTGTGTTCAGACCGCAGATCAGCAGTATCAGGATGCGTTCAATGATGAGCTGGAGTCCTTTAAGGAGCGAGTGCGCGGACGAGCCAAGATCCGCATCGAGAAAGCCTTGAAAGAATACGAGGAGGAGGAGCGGCAGAAGCGTCTGGGTCCCGGCGGACTGGATCCGGTGGAGGTGTATGAGACGCTGCCTCCGGTGAGACACACACACACGACATGGAGCACAGAGACAGTTACCATACTTCTGATGACCTCCAGCAGAGCAGCGTGTGCAGTAGAGTCGCTTTTCAGCACACGATAACATTATACAGCAGCTTGTTTAATGGGATTAAATAAAGAATGAAACAAATAATTAGCAGAATAAACACTAGAAGTGATATTGCAGTCAATTTGTGCTCACTGGAATCACAGAGACTCAGAGCAGGTGAAGTGTGGATGATTCTTTACATGCTAACGCTTCCTGTGGTCATGGCAGTGATGTTTTGTTAAAAGCTTCTTCCATCATCCCTGCAGGAAATGCAGAAGTGTTTCGACGATAAAGACATTCAGATGCTGCAGGACGCCATCACCAAAATGGACCCGACGGTCAGTGTGTGCGCTGTGTGACGTGAGACTCGGGATTGTGTTGATGCTTGTCTGATGACGTTCATCTCTTGCAGGAGGCCAAATACCACATGAAGCGCTGCATCGACTCTGGACTGTGGGTCCCGAACGCACAAGCAGATGAAGAGGGAGATAAAGATAAAGAGGAAAGCGATGAGCCGCAGTATGAGGAAGTGAAGAAAGCAGATCAGTGACCCTGACCCCTGACCCTGTACTCACCCGCTCCAGAGGTCAGAGCAGATCCGGAGTTTGACCCCAGAGGCATCATGATGAAATAAGTGCTGAAGCAGATTCTAAACACATCTCTCTTCCTCTTTTCTCTCATTATCACTGTTTGTTATTTATGCAGTCGCCTGTAGACTCACTCCCAGCGCTTCCGCTTTCTTACACCATCCTCTAGCTCATCTAAAGCGAGACTGTGTGTTTTAGGTGTGATTGGCCATTACTCACAGGTGAATGAAGAGCTGCAGTATTATAGATAGAGGAGACGGTCCAGATGAATACTAATAACGAACTGATTTAGTTGTTGGATGCTGGTTTTGTCTCTTTTTGTTCATATTATTCACACTGCTCTGTTAGTGCTGTATGTTCAGTTTGTATCAGAATAAAATTGTGGGCTGATGGGAAATCTGAGTCTGATAATAGCACACATTTATCTGTACTTGTGTCTCCTGATCCTCAAGCTGCTGTAATGATGCCATTTCCATAGTAATGACAAGATAATGGTAGAAACTTGTCTGTTTTTAAAATCTGGTCTCAAAATGAACCAAACAAACACTGAAGCGAGGAAGGCCTCATTGCTGCTGGAATATAAATAACAAAAATCAAGAACATGTTTAAGCATTTATAATTCCCTTAAATGCATTAATTCTATGTTTTTTTAATACATAAAGATATATACAAGATATTATATATATATATTCACTCGACCAAAATATATAAAAGTAATTTTTTTTTTAATGTACACGATACATCCATCTCCAGCCCGTGTTCTTGAATTACTACGGTAAGCCGGTGAAACGTAAGCTGTCGGAATGGATTTTGCAGGAAATTGCATACATACGCCAGTCACCCTTGCGTGTCTCATGTCCATAAACAGAAAGAAGCTGAAAATGAGGGAGAAATATTGACAATGAAAAATGGTAAATAATAGTTTGTAAAAACAAAAGAAACTCCGAACTGAGCAAAGTCTGCAAGCAGAAAGCGACAGAGTCCATAATAAAACCCAAATCAATGCTGCTTGGCTTTGTAGAGGTGAGGATTGAAAGGATTTAAAACCATTACTCAGCAGGTAAGATCATTTATTAACTATTATGCAGCTCTCAAACAGCAGTGCTAGCTGTGTTATTTCATTTATGATTATGGGGTGTTGTAATGCTGCGTTGGTTTTATTTTCGAGGATAGACTGACAATTAGAATGCTAATGGCTCTTCAGCTGTCTAAGCAATTTGCGAGCCTTTCCATCTAAACTACTACATCTCTTGAGATGTTTGTTTCATCCACAGATGTTCAGAGATGACAACTTTAAAGGGGTCATATGATGCAATTTAAATTTTTCCTTTCTCTTTGGAGTGTTACAAGCTCTTGGTGCATAAAGAGGATCTGTAAAGTTGCAAAGACTAAGTCTTAAATCCAAAGAGATATTCTTCATAAAAGTTAAGACTCATCCACACGCCCCTAAAATGGCTCATTCTAACACACCCCCACATCTCTACGTCACTATGTGGGAAGATTTGCATAATGCTGCACAGATGTTCACGCAAAGATTGAAGACGTACCTTTTATTCTCGTAGTATTGTTGTTGCTGCCGCCAACATGTCGTATAGACGCTGTGTGTTTCACTGGAAAATCGAAACTACTTTGTTTAGCCTTCCAAAAGAGGACGATATCCACTTCGTCATGCCTGGAGCTGATCCGTGCTGGTCGCTGAGGAAATACATCAACTTTGCACTGTGGATCACTTAATTGGCTTTCTCCGTGGACGAAGCGCCGTCCAGCCCAGAGTCGTCACATGTGGTAGCCACAATGCCCAAGGTATGCTCCTTCATAGAATCCAACTTCAGCGAAAGCACAAAACATAAGCAAAGACTTATATAATATGTAATGTAATTTTAAGATTTTCATATGTAAACCACATTGCTCTGCACCGAGCAGAAGCGCAGCCTCAACAGTTTTCTTCGCCCAGATGCATGTAGTTTTATTTAACTGCACCAATGCAAACTGACTTGAGCTAATGACAATATTGTCTTTTAGAGCTGCTTTACAGCAGAATCTGAACTGTTTCCATCACTGATTCTGCTGTTTTCCATGTCGGTTAGTGTTATAGTGATAAAAACGAAAATTGGTTAGGTTTTGGTAAAGTACAACAGCTCCCCCAACCTAGCCCTCATCTAGGAAGTTCTGGAGTAGGCAGACTGAGGAAAGGTTAGGGCTAGGAACGAATGAGATCCAGAAGCTGAAACATAGTTCAACATCGGTAAATGCACTGTCCTTCTTATACTTCTAATGGCCACCTGTTTTCACCGTTCGAGCAGAGCTCCACGGCCCAGGCCGACAACATCCTCCCAATAGAGATAAATTTAAAATTAATATGCTATTAAATTCATTATTTATAATATAATAGATGTAGATAGGGTTGGAATGCATGGGTTTCAAACTACCAGGGGTAGAATGGGTAGGTTTAGATGTAGTGTGGTTCACTTGCGAAGGTTTAGGGTTAGGGTTAGAGTTAGGGTTAGAGGGTTAGGGTTAGGTTAGAGGTTAGGGTTAGGGTTAGGGTTAGGGTTAGAGTTAGAGTTAGGTTAGGTTAGAGTTAGGTTAGGTTAGGTTAGAGTTAGAGTTAGGTTATATAGATAAATGCGAAGAGTGGTCACTTATGAAGTGGTCGACCCCCCCATATCTCGTGACCCGTACATGCTAGAGTGCTCAAACTTGGTTTATTATACTCCTTGGGCCCCCCCCAGTCGATTGCCCTTGGTTTCGTTGCTCTAGCGCCACCAGGTGCTGAGATATGGTATTGATCGTTCAATTCTGTTGTACCTAGAGAGCTGAAATTTTACCAATTACTAATTGGATGATGCCTAGTCGATTGCACTTGGTTTCATCACTCTAGCTCCACCAGGTGCCGAGATATAGCCACTGATCACTTACTTGAGTTTTCGCAGTTCTAGGGCTAGGTTTGGAGTTTCGCTGT
>NC_056572.1:39176341-39178392 GCF_018340385.1 Cyprinus carpio | reverse complement strand
AAAGACATTTACAGAGTGTTGCCAGTTTTCTGTCCTCAGGGAACGGAGGATGACATAATCTGAAGTTTTGTAAAATTGCAAAAGTTTTCTGAAGGTATAAAAAATAAAAAAATTTGAGAGACTCTCCAGACAGCCGTGCATTTATTGCTGATTTAATTAAACATTCTTCTAAATGTAGCAATGTTTTCTGGATGTATAAAAAATAAAAGTTTTGAGAGACTCTCCAGATAGCTGTGCATTTATTGTAGTTCTACTATTTTTTTATTTTTTTTCCTGGATTAAATCCTTACTGCTGTATTGTTAATTTGATAAATATTTGTAGTTTCTCTTTATTTGGTGCTTCAGCTGCATTAGTTTAAGTCAGTGGTGTTCACAGGAACAGTAACTTGCTCTGCTTTATTTTGCTTTATTAACTTTAATCAACGTCACAGCCATTCAAGATCAAACGAGACGTGTTGAATAAATGCTTGATATGTAGTTTAAGCTTCACAGTAAGAGACAGAGATGAATTCACTGAGTCACGTATGTGGAAATCAAATCCTTTAAAATTAGCTTAATGAAATAAAAGAGCCCTGAATGAGTGCATGTTGGGAATAAAACAGTTGAATTTAATTCTCTGTCAGCTGCTTAAGCTCTTGTAAATGCTTGTTTAAATCATATTAAGTCTTGTGTTATTATTCATAACACAATAGTAATTGTAAAAATTGTATAATATATGTTATCTGGAAAAAGACAAATAAAACTGTCTCTTCATTTTAAATGAAGCTTTTCTTCTTTCTTTTTACTGAGTTATTAATTAATTAATTTACTGTACGCTACACTGCATCATATTTAGAATTTTTTTTCACTGTATTCTTGCCGGTAAAAGATAAAATAAAGCTGGTTTAGTTCATGAGGGATCATTAAAGTATCGCGTGTTCAGTGCATGGATTTCTATGCTGAATGAATCAAGGTGAAACATCAATCAAGGTGTTTCAGAACTGCAGAATTCACACACATCTGCATTAATTCAAAGAAATCAACGAGATAAATGAGTAAATGAGAAGAAAGGAGCAGGTTTGTTGTGGATCTGAACCCGTGTCTCTGACATTGTTGAGCAGCGCTCGAGCACTAAACTACTGATGAACTTTTCCTGAAACACACAGAAGAATCTTTTCCAGCAGCGTGTTCCACGAGAGAGAAGCTCTTTATTCCTCTCCTTCACAATCATAAAAAGATCATCAGGGGTGTCCTGCACATCATTGTTTTGAGCTGACTGTGAGATCTGATGCTCTAGAGCTGGATCTGTGTTTATTATAGTCTTCAGATCCTGATCCCTGATATATAGACCTAGTTTTATTTCTGTGTTTGGACACTAATGTTGTGAATCAGGGCTTGTTCACGTAGTCCTTCACACAGAAATGCGTCACATCTGAGTTTGTAAAAGTCATTTTCACAAAAAGGCTGACGGTGTAAATGGATATTTAACACAGATCTCATTAAATGACAAACTCTCAGCTTGTTTTGTGTGAATAATTCATGTACGTGTGAGAGCTGCCTGAAATGTAGTTTTTAATCTTTTATTTCGTGACATTTAATGTTGGTCACAATGCACTGACAGTAAATATGTGTTAGAAAACTAGATCTATATCACTCATAATATTACCATTCCACAGTATCCACCTTTTTCTAGATTTGATTTATTTTTATGGCATAATGCAGAGCTCTTTAAATGTATAGCTAATGTAAAACAGTGTAATGGTGCTGTACAGTAAAGAGTAAGCACACTTCAAGCACTTGTCTTCACTGTAATAGTTCACTGTAACAGCAGTCAAACCGCTGCCACATTAAGATTTATGATCAATAATTACTGAAAGATTACATGTTAGAATGCTATATTATTAGTGTTATTAATAATCGCAGTAGTTGATATCATTATTGTGTCTTCATTGAGAGTGAAAATGTCCTGAATGTCCAGCTTTACTGATCATTGTGTGGAGAGTCTCTTTGCTGCACTCTGTGCTGATTTATGACGAGTTTCTCATGTGACGGGGTTGTTTTTACCCGCGCCG
>NC_056572.1:39175982-39176112 GCF_018340385.1 Cyprinus carpio | reverse complement strand
GGTTCAGTTCATCCAGCGTCTCCTCTGACATCTGAATCATGTAGGAGATTGTTGAGCAGTGAGCAGCAGAGAGTTCCTTCTCTGAGTGTTTGTCTGATTTCACAAACTCCTGAATCTCTCTGAACAGAGT
>NC_056572.1:39169704-39175930 GCF_018340385.1 Cyprinus carpio | reverse complement strand
TCATGACCTCCCTTGATCTTCTGTTTAATGTCCTGTGTGGTTTCTCTGATGGTCTCTGAGCTGTTCTCTGTGTGTGTCAGTAGATCCTGTAAGAGTCTCTGATTGGACTCCAGTGAGATGCCCAGCAGGAACCGCAGGAACAGATCCAGATGTCCATTCTTACTCTTGAGAGCTTTATCTACTGCTGATCTTAGTAGATCATACAGAGAGACTTTATCAAAACTGTAAAATGTGAATTCATGTAGTGGCTCCTGGTTCTTTGTTAAATAGCAGTAAAGCAGATAGAAAGCAGCGAGAAACTCCTGAACGCTCAGATGGATGAAGCTGTAGACTTTCCTCTGATGAATCACAGATTCCTGCTTAAAGATCTCAGTGCAAATCCCAGAATACACTGAGGCGTCAGTGACGTCTATTCCGCTCTCATCAGGGCCTCCCCTCATTAGAAGACAATACATTGCCTTCATCAGCTGTTTGAAAGCTAATTAGCAAGGGCACAATCACTTCTCTGTTGACTGCAGGAAGTTTTATCTGGATCATCTCTCTGCATACTTCTGCTTCCTGTGTTGATCTGAATCAGCAGGAAGTGGAGTACATTTCAGTAGAGTTTGAGGGATTAGTTGAGGGATTTTGCTCTCAGATCTTCGTCCAGGAGCTTTGAAGCAACGTGGATGAGATCCAGCAGAAGGACGGGATGTGGCACATGATGGGAGGTTCTGCTGTCTTCTGATGTCGTGCGATGATTCTGCTGGCTTGATGCTCACGCACTGATCTTCTGCTGAAAAGTCTCCTTGGAGGCTCAGTGATCCCTGAATTCTGTCAGACGGTGGATGTATTCGGAGAGGGGATCTGATTGGCTGCTGCTGGTCTGCGGTGCTCCAGATGAGAAAGCAGAGGGAAGCAGCTCTCCTTTCATGAGCTTTGACCTCAACACAGCCATGATGAAGTCTCAGTCAATCACAAACTCTGAGCATTGAAAAACATCAGTGTGATTCTGCTTTCCTCCAGACCATCAAAGGAACACAAAATTTACACTCCTCTAAATCTGTGAGTCCAGAATCTTGAAGTTCAGGATGAAGTCCAGCAGAAGTCTGTGAAAGACTGTACTGATGATCTCGGATCAAGCTTCAGGCTCTCGAAAGGGAGCACAAACATGAAATATAATGCTGATTGGCTGTTCCCTCGGCCAGTCCAGTGGTTTCGCTCCATGAACTTCGCACAGAGACGGTTTTTTTCCGATCCGGCGATGTTTAGTAAGCACAAGTCTGATCTGCGCTTCCCTCAGATGCGGCTTCAGCTGAGGCTTTAAGATGTCATTGCCAGTAGAGTAGATGGGAGTGCTGTGCGGGTTGTGTTTGGCTCTTTTCTCCATCTGTAAACCTCTGGTCTTCATTCACTCTTATCTCTCTACCACTATGAGTAGAGTGTGTGTAGATGCTGTTCAGGCGGCTTTCATTTCCTGAGTTCTGGTCCTCAAATAATTCTTCATACTTGTTCTTCAGGGGTTTTGTGCTGCTCTTTGAACTATATGTAGTTCATATTCACTGCTTGAGGAGGATCCTGGGCTCTAATCTGACTGCCTCTGATTGGAAAATGCCATAAAAAATACATGCTTGTGGAATAAAAAACACACAAGGTGCTGACTCTTGTTATACACAATATATTAAGAGAGAAGTGTGATAGTTTGCATCTATATACTGGCCCTGTTAAGGAATCTTGTGCAGAAGTTTACATCGCCCCTTAAATACACCTAGCTAGAATATATTCCTAATCATTTCATTAGAACTTTATATTTATACAGAATAGTAGTTTCGCCAGTATCGCACTCGCAAAATTGAGTGGTGGCACTTAAAATTTAAGTTGTCAATCTAACATGTCAAAGTGTAGGTATTTTTGTTTATATCTTTCCTCGTTCGCAATATGTAAACTACATTTCTCGTCATAAGTAAAACTCCGGTTCCAGCATGCAGCAAATCTCCATGAACCTGGATTTCAAATGGAGCGGATTAATAAACAGATCCTAGAGCCATAGAATCAATAGCCACGCACGACGCTGATTGTAACTCAAGCAACAAAGGCATCTGACTATGCAAATGACTTAAATATTGCTGTAGCTTGTCAAAGTGATTCATTTGCCTGTAGTAAATGCTGCTCCATCTAGAAAGTAAACCTATAAAAGAGATTTACTACATAATCACAGAACCGCTTTTACTGGACATCTATGCAATACAGACAATCACATTCAGATTAATCGGCAAAAGCACTATAAATGTAAAAACTCAGATGATGTAGTGGATAAAGGCAAGGAGTCAGCCTATTTAGCACGTACATGCGTCTCACCTGGGGTCAGAGGTCACTAGTTCAGCACTCCTGAATTGCAGGCTTCTTTATGGATGTGTCACTCTTCGAGACACAGCTGTGATCTGAGATTAAAGATCTCTGACTCTTCCTCCTGGTGACTTAAAATATAAATTATTCATATATCTCACAGTACCAGTCAATAAATACAACTAGTTCATGATGGCGATGTTGTATGACTGTCTATTGTCTCCAGTGTCGCAGATGAAGTCTCACTGAGGTCATCACTGCCATCACTTAATTCAGGGGGCTGATGTATGGATGTGTCACTCTTAAGAGACACACAGCTGGGTTCTGGAGATGAAGATCTCTTCCTCATTTTAAAGTCTGACATCTTCCCTGTACATGAAAACACTGGGAACATTACATTAATATTACATTCATGCATTTAACAGATGCTTTAATTCCAAGTATTTTACAGTGTATTTAAGCTATTAATTTCGGCATATATATTTTCCTTAAATTATATTGTGATGACTGTCCTCAGCCGGCACATGACTGACCTTCAACGCTGAAATATGGTTGAAATACGGTCAGTTTTCTAACGTTGGATGAAAGAGGTTAAATGCGTTAAGGTTAAATGCGTTAAATTATTTATATTAAATTATTTAAGATTATTATTATTATTTTAATAGCATTTTACAATAGTTTATCAGGGGATGATACCTATCTACAATCTAAAGTATGTTAAACTATTATCATCAGTACCACGAAATAAACTAATACTTTTGGCTGCTTTATCACGCTGTACATTCCTTATTGGTTGTGTACTTATTGCTTTGATCATATTGGTTAATCGGCTGTCATCCAGAAACCTGGCAATGAAACAGTCCCGCGCCTTTCTACCAGTGAAAATGTAACGGTTTATCGTCTTTCTGTGAGAGAGGCGCTGACTGTGCGCTGCTGCTCGTTAGAACGGCTTGGTCGGCAATCCCCGACATGATTTTAATATTTTGCTTGTTAATATTTTTTATTTTTATTTGAGCGAATTTGAGTCGTGACGTCAATGGAGACAAAAACTGTAATGTGACACAAGAAGGGCAGATTTGTTCTGCGAGTGCTGCAACACACTGGCAAAATGAGTAAGAAAACTGATAGCCTTATAATCTTTTGAAATAGTAAAGTATTCGTTACGTTCCCAGAGTTTTACAATGAGACATGTAATCCTGTATGGAATTAATTGACCTTAAAAAAAAATGAACGTACTTATAAAAATGAATGTACGACACTTTTTTAGAAACTATCAAAACATCTTCAATTAACAACAGAAAAAAACACAATGAAAAGGAAAAAATGCACTCAGTAGGCACAAATTTAACAGATGCTCTTCAAATATGCTTCATTCTTTGTTATGTTTCTTCAAAGATTCGTTTTTCGCTAATCGTGTTTCTGAATGCATTGCCACGATGGTTTCATTTTCTTATTACAAAGCTTTCGATACATTGAACATGAAGTTTTTATTTCAGGCTCTATAACATTGTCGGCGATGCTTTTTGGCAGGAGGTCCAAATGCGTTGACATAAACCAGAAACTCTCTACAACTTAACTATGGTACTTCACCTAGAGTCTTTTTCAACGAGGAGTTCAGCAAGGATGTCCATTTCCACTTACCTGTTTCTAACTGCAACACAGTTCCTTACCACACATATAAACAATAGTCAATTAAAGTGTATCACAAGTGGTAACACTAACATAAAAAATAGTCAATTAGCGGATGATACAGCTCTTATATCTTGAATGATTCTCACCCATTAAATTGGCTTTGGGTATTCTTTTCTTTAGTTCTATTTTAAATACTTTATTGCTTTTGTGTGTGTTGATATGTTAGTCTGTATGTTTATACTTTTCTATTTTTTGTTCTCTCTGCTTATATAAAAAAAAAAGGCTCTCGCTTTGATTTGTAATGCAATACGTCGTGCTTTGTATTAACTAAATTGTAATAAGATTTGGGCCTTCGATCGTTCGTCTGTAAAGATGAGCTCTGTCCTTAAGGCCTTGAAGTAAGCTTGTGTACACTGTAACATGAATAAAACTTGTAATCCGATGTTCCTTGTTACTTCAGTTAAACACAAGCTTACTTCAAGCTGCCTTGAAGGACAAGCAGAGGAGAGATGATGCCGCGCCGTGTCTCGCCTGAGAGCTCATCTTTACAGACTGAGACGATCGAAGGCCAGATATTATTTACATATTTAGTAATACAAATCACTGCGAGAGCTTTCCAATATGCGTGCCACTGAGTGACGTCTGTACTTCCAGGTCAGAGAGCACCTGTCCATCAAAAGCTCACTATCCAATCAGAGTAGATGAGTGTGAGAGGTGAGAGGTCGCGAAGTTTGTGTCAAAACCCCAAACGATAAACTGCGAAGCGTAAGCGAAATCTGTGATAATGCATTCAGAATCCACGATTAGCGAAAACGAATCTTTGAAAAACATTAACAAAGAATGAAGCATATTTGAAGAACCTGTTAAATTTGTGCGACTGAGTTCATTTTTTTCATTTTCATTGTGTTTTTCTTCTTTTGTAATGGCATATTTTTGATAGTTTCTGAAAAAGTTATGTTCAGTTTTATAAAGTTACGTTCATTTTTTTTGAAGCAAATATAATTCCATAATCCTGCAGAAGAAACATTTCTTCTTTCCCCTTGTAGAGTCATCAAGGATCCGAGTTATTATTGAAACATTGATAAGGAATTGTTCATCTGCTACACTGCACTCTCACTTCTGATAGAGATTGTGATAGGTTTTACTTAGTTTAATAAAAATACTTAATTTGATTTGACTTGTTTTACTACACTGTATTTCTAGTGTTCTGATTAAAACAGAGTAACTGTGGGCTCTGAAAACACTGCTTAGTTAATATTGTAAACGTTCATCTGAATACATTAAATAAGTGTTTAATGAATAGTGTTGTGCACTTTGTTTCCAACCCCACTGTTACTGAAGTGTAAAGTGAAAATATTGTGTGATTTATTTTGCATTCAGTTTTCAGTTAAATATATTTCACAATATCAAAGTTGCTATTTTATGAGGATTTATTTTTGGTGTTTTTGTTTATACAGGACAGTACAGAAAGAGAGAGGAGGGGACGGCGTCAGAAAGGATCTAGAGCTGGGACTCTTTCAAGGATCACCCGAAGCACAACTACACTATATGCACGAGGCTGTTGGTTCTAACATTTTAGAGTCCCCTTCAATAAAAAAATCACATTCTGCATTCCCCGCAGTAAAAAAAGACACCCCCAGGGTGCCCCGCCCCAACACTGGGCCCTTGGAAGTCTAACCTTCCCTCCCTACTGCTCCATGGTTGCAGGTTTATCTCGAGTGTTCAACAAATGGTCAATGCTACAAATGTAAATCTCTGTCTGTGTGAGACCCATTACTAATTTTTTACAGAAACCTTGTAGTTTTCACAAAATAAAAGAATCAGCGGTTTCAGTCATAAGGGGTTACAGGGTTCTAAAGGGTTATCCTTTTGCAAGGGCCAACACAAAGATGCCAATATATGCAAAATATGCCAAATTATTTGCAAAAACCTTGAATATTATTGTATTTGGATGTTATGCTATCATGTTTTTAAACAATACATCCATGCATACTCTGCAAAAATAAAGTTTGGGATATTTACTATCTGTTTTATACAGTTGCTCCCAAATAAAACGCTGTGTTTGAAGCAGTGGTAGTTTATGAAGTGGATGTAGAAGCCCCCTAATGTGCCAGTCTACTTTGAATCTGGAAACATACCTTTGTGTATTGTACACATGCATGAGGTACGTGCGGAGTGAAACAGCCGTACAATATCACCCGGCCGCAATGGGTGTAGCACTATGCGACTGCCTCAATTTAACACCTCAAGGACAATAAAAATTAAAACC
>NC_056572.1:39160130-39169052 GCF_018340385.1 Cyprinus carpio | reverse complement strand
AAACAGAACTTGCCCTGTCCTCATTATCAACACAAAAGAGATGTCTGATTTATTCATGCATTGTTTTTTTAATTTCATACAGTAGTACCCTTCGTCGTTTACATATTGCTTAATAAAGTTACATTTAGAAAACAAAACCAATCTTCGTTTATAAGCTGAATGTTAACCTGCCTGACGAACAAATCAGAAATACACTGTAATATAACTTCATTCATTTCACTAAATCATCTATATACTAGAATAGTTATGAACAGCAATGCTCACTCCAGATATCCAAACTATATTCTCAAAATAACGTGTAATAAATGTGTTGAAAGCAGAATTTATTAGTGATCATATTCTGAGAACATCATCTTTTGCAGACACAAACACTTTCTCCAGGTTCAGTCAGGAACAAGAGTAATCAGATCAATATAATCAGCCTGGTTTCTCAAACATACAGCTCTACTCGCATGAAAACATGTAATACTGTGCATTACTGCTGATAAGAAAAGAGCTAGGGATGCACGATATCTGGCCAGTAAATGCGGTTCTGTAATCAGCGGTGAATCTCTACACAGAGACGTTGTTCCCTGACAAGCTGCGCAAATCCACGTTCATAACAGAGTAAAGTGAGGCTGAGCTCTGAGTCCTGTGTGTCTCTGATCTCTGACGCTCCAGACTGAATCCTGAGCTTCTGTCCCATCAGTCTCACGCACCCAAACCTGCTCCACATCCCGACAAACACACCGTGATTACTGAAACACATTTATCTGATCAAACTCAAAGTGACAGCAGAACTACACACAACAGAGCTGTTAATAAAGAAAATTACTTCTTTTCTGATATATAAATATTATTAACATATTATTATTATGCATATATATACATATAAAATTGGAAAAATGCTCAGTAATAATCAGAAATGTTTCTCGAGCAGCAAATCATCATATTAGAATGATTTCTGAAGATCATGTGAGGACACTTCATTTACATCGATTATCGTTGACTTGATTGCAATTATTGCACAGTTACCATTAAACTGAACTGAGATGACATGTGACATCACTGAATTCAATGATTGAACTGCCTTTAACTGTCATTGTATTATTGACACACGTTTTCCTAATTAATGTTGTTTTTCAGTGCTTGACGGCATCTTTTTTGTTTAAAAGCGCTATATAAATAAAGAATGACTTGATTGACGTGAAGTGTTCTCTGGCATTCCAGCTAAGTCGTTGAGCAAGCTATAGTATATACAACTCTGCGCTCGTGTGCTCACTGTAATTTTCCTCGTGAACACATTACACCGGTTCTTTCACATAACACTTGTTCCCGAAATGCGAGAATTGAGTTTAAGATTCTTTATTAACATTACAAGGCACTTTCATGGGACTGCCACCTGAGTATCTTGTGATCTCATCAGTCCTTATACTCCATCAAGCTCTCTTCGCCTCTATACTAAACTCTCTTTTCACTCACAGCATCATGTAAGCTAAGACCATGGGGGGAAACGAGCCCTTTTCATACAAAGTTCCTAAGCTATGGAATGTCCTTCCTCTGCCCATCAGAAATGCAACAACGTTGGGTCTTTTTAAAAAGTTGATTAAGACACATTATTTAAGACTGTCTTTCTCTCTAATGAATTGTTGTATTGCTTTTGGTGTTTTTGTTTTATTTTATTTATTACTTTATTACTGTAGCGCTTTGGGTTTAAGAAACGCGACATAAATAAAATGTATTATTATCCTCGAAAGGTCATCCACGTCGAGTCAACCCTGGAGCGCTGAAAGCTCCACAAACTATTTTCTCTTCTAACTTTACAGAGAACAAGTGACATCATCTAAACGTAGCTTCAGCGCTTTTGATGGACATAACTTCGGTACAGATTAGAAAATGTGAAGATTTCAGAAATCATAATTGATTCCTTTAATCTATTTTACTTTCTTTCGATTTCAATCCACTTCATGGCGTCCGTTTCCTTAGATCGTATAAATACACAGAACAACATCTTATAACAACATGACACGATATTAATAACGGCTGATAACCCGAACTTACCGTCAAATATGATCCGTTTTGAGGCTTTTTAACGTCCGGCGTCTTTTCGGTTCTAACGGAAATGTTTGAACTCAGTCACGGAACTTCCGGCAATCTCTGACGTCATCGCGGCTTCTTTCCGTCGATCAAACCAACCTATAAATCATAACAAACAAATAAATAAATAATAAAATTTATATAAAAAATAATACATAAATAAAAATAAAAACAACAACCACGTTCAGCTACAGTGACGCAATACCCGGACAATTTACATTTAGAAACAAAACATCTCTCGATTATAAGCTGAATGTTAACCTGGCTGAGAACAAATCAGAAATCACTGTAAATATAACTTTTATATTTATTTCACTAAATCACATAGAATAGTTAGACAGCAATACTCCACTCCAGATATCCAAACTATCTTCTCACAATAACGTGTAATAATGTGTTGAAAGCAGAATTTAATGAGTGATCATATTCTGAAACATCATCTTTTGCAGACACAAACCTTTCTCCAGGTTCAGTCCAGGGACAAGAGTAATCAGATCAATAGAATCAGCCTGGGTTTCTCAAGCATACAGCTCTACTCGCATGAAAACTGTAATATTGGTCATTACTGCTGATAAGAAAGAGCTAGGGATGCACTGATAGCTGGTCAGTAATGCGGTTCTGTAATCAGCGGTGATCTCTACACAGAGACGTTGGGTTTCCCTGACAAGCTGCCGGCAAATCCAACGTTCATAACAGAGTAAAGTGAGCTGAGCTCTGAGGCCCTGTGTGTCCTCTTATCTCTGACGCTCCAGACTGAATCCTGAGTTCTGTCCCATCAGTCTCACGCACCCAAACCTGCTCCAATCCCGACAACACACCGGGATTACTGAAAACACATTGATATCTGATCAAACTCAAAGTGACAGGCAGAACTACACACAACATAGCTGTTAATAAGGAAATTACTTCTTTTCTGATATATAATATTATTACATATTATATTATGCTAATATAGATATAAAATTGAAAAATGCTTGTAATATCAGAAATGTTTTCTTGAGCAGCAATCAACATATTATTTCTGATTTCTTCTGAAGAGCATGTGACACTGAAGACTGGAGTAATGATGCTGAAATCCGCTGGATCACAGAAATACATTACAGTTTACAAGATTCACACAGAAACAGTTTTAAAATGTAATATTTCACTATTTTAATGTATTTTTGATCAAATAAATCATCCTTGATGAGCAGAAGACACTCTTTCAGAAAATGGCTGAGCTGCAGCTCTTTTGTATCTACAAGG
The DNA here is from genome assembly GCF_018340385.1 of Cyprinus carpio. NCBI lineage: Eukaryota > Metazoa > Chordata > Actinopteri > Cypriniformes > Cyprinidae > Cyprinus > Cyprinus carpio. The sequence goes on along the minus strand of NC_056572.1, from coordinate 39,165,731 downwards.
CTTTGTGACAGGAATATCATCACATACATTACAGATGGTATAATATCTACAGATGAACATTTCACACCGGGAATTTTAGTCATACACAAAAACATCTTGGAACATTTTCAGTTATTGCCCAGGACACAGAAAACACAGCTGACCTATAGCGGGCATGTTGTCACAGCCGAGCTGCTGTTTAATGACACAGAGCAGATAAAAAACATCTTGTGAATCTAGGAATCAAAAAAAACATCTTCCATGATTTATGCATTTAAAAATGTCTTATTTTGATTACTATTTACACTCAAAGCAATTCATTACATTGGCACAGTGGAGAATGCATCAGAAACACTGAAACATTGATGGTTCTGAACTGTAGGACGGTGAGAGCAGCAAGAGAGATTCTGGTGAACCGCCGCCTGGAGTTACTACTGAAGAACAGTCCTTGCTGTGTGTTATTTTGCAGGTGTCTGCGGCGGTGTAATCCTGGGAGAGCCGGTCGGGGCAGCAGCAGTCCTTCTACTGGGCGTGTCGTCCGCTAAGCTCAGAATCTCGATCCTGCCGTCGCCCGGTCAGCCGAAGGCTACTGGAGCGCTACTACCGCTTCGAGTCTGAGCCGCCGGGGGCGCCCCGCACCAACCCCGGCTGGTTTGGGTTGAGAGGAAGGATCCCATGAGGGCTGGGAGCCTTCGCTGATGTTGTCCGGTGTAGCCAGCCAGCGTAGCTGAGGAGACGCATTCCCGGGGCGTGATGGATGGTGATGCTCCTCCCGGGACTGCCATACATCCAACCGGCTGACATGGCTGTGCCACGCTCTTCTTGAGCGGGCCGTGCATTAATCGCTCAGCCGCTGGGAGAAAAGTCGCGTGTAGGCAGAGACACCCACGCCGCTGGCTCTTGCTGGAAGTTCAGGCCTCGATGGACAGGTGCGCCGTGGCGTGGCTGTCCAGCAGCATGAGGCAGGAATACTCCAGCTGGTGCATGCGATGCTGTCGTGTGAAATGCTGTAAGAATGGAGGAACTGCTCCTCCCTCATCCAGCCGCCATATGGGCTTCGCCGGAGCTTCCCGCCTTCCGCCCCGCTGAGGAAGTGCTCCCCTGAACTGCACCCGGGGAACGCAAAATAGGGCGGCATCACGTGCCCGGCGGCGAGGAGAGCGGCCACACAGGCCACGCTCACGAGGGGCAGCGGTCAGGAGAGGCGTCTGTCTCAGCCGCTCCTGGTCAGCACTCGGTCCCGGCCGCTGGGCCGTGGTGATTCCCATCTCCTCCATGATCCAGATGTCCTCGGGTCTGAAACCGTGGCGCTCCGTCCAGAGTCTTCAGCTTACTGTAAACAGCTGGACCTGACTCCTGCTGGAGACGACCCCTGGACTGGTGATTGACAGCAGCGGGTGTTTTTCTTGAGGAAGCTGGTGAACCAGTCGCTGCTGGCCTGTTTGATTGGTCCCTCCAGGAGGGCGGTAAGCGGTGCAGGCTGGTGGCTCTTGGCCAGCTGGAAGGCCATTTTGCATCGCTCCGCGGCGGAGCGTGTAATAAACGTCAGACGCCAGTAGAAACATATAGCGCGACGAAAGTTCTGCCTCCAGCTCGGGACTGAAAGACCTGCCGCGCGCCGATGAAGCCACCGGTGCGGCTGGGGTGCTCGCGCCTCCCTCCACCTCCTCGCAGCGGGATCTTGGTGCCAGTAGCGGGCGAGCGTGCATGTAGTTGATGCCGAACCTTCTGCCGCGCCGCTGGATGGCCTTCTTGAACACCAGCACACTGCCGCACGGCCTTCAGCATGGTGTCAAGAGCCGTGCGTTCACGCGCGGGTCGTCTTCCTCTTGTACGTCCTCACCATGATAGCGCTGAAAAACACACAGATGATTCAGCATTCACATTAGCTAATACATATATGGTACATTTTTGTATTCTACACAAAATAATTTTATCAGTGGCATCTGCCCTCCCACCCAGCGCTAGAACGAAAACCTTCAAAATACACTTTTGTCTGAATTAACATTTCTTTAAAAATTGAACTTCTTTAATTTAAAAATTTTACTTACTTTATTCAATTCCATTACTTGGCTTGTTTCCAATGCAACATTTCTCATTAAACTGTTTATTTTTTTTTTTTATTAATAAAAACTTTATAAACATTAAAAATATATTATATATATATATATATATATATATATATATATATATATATATATATTAAAATAGACAAAAACACAACATTAATAGAACTTTAAAATTTCAATAAAAAACTAAATTATACTTATTCAGCTGAAAAATGATACCTTTACTGAAATGATGCTCAAGGGTGTTTTGAAAGATTCAGCAGGGATACTGCACAACGGTTAAACTGATAAATCACATGAAAGTATCTGTCAAGCATTTTAAATAAATGGGTTTATGTGTAAAATAGATTTTAATTAACATTTCTACAAAAGAGACATTTACTCTGCCCTTTTAAATGTTTTAAAAACACTTTAATAGCAAATTTTTTTAAAATAGTCGCCTACAGAGTGACACACTTTATCCCGCCTGCCCGTGGTGCATAGCTGGAATTTAGCATCCTCACACGGGACGGGATTGCGATTGAGACACCAGCGCCTGGGCCATCCATATCAAAGAAATCTTTTTTTTTTGAGTCATTTCCGTTCATTTTTTTGCAAAAAAATGTAATTAAACATGTTACGATGTTACTTCTTCCCAACACACATCTGACTATTACGCAAAACGATGATCACCATACAAACAATACAAAGCTTATAATGCTTTAATAAAAGAAAAAGCTTAAATTCCAGTGTTTCACCTGGTTTCTTCAGTCTATGGATTAGCTCACCTCTCTTTCTCTGACAAGGTCTTCAGGGGTCTGATTCGTTCCTTCCCTCACGTGACAGCTCCACACGCTATTACTATGTCACTATGTTTTAGTTACTGTTTCTTGAGGCCATCGGTGATTTTAAGAATTAAAATAAACCGCTGTTCTAGAAAATAAATAGGGAATTAATTTGTCTTTTTGAGTGTCTATCAGGAAACAAACCAGACTATATAATAATTATAATAATCCGAGCCTACAATACAAAGTATTAATAGCTAGTTTGATTCAGTTTTACTCGCAATTCTGAGTTTGCTGGTTTTTTTTAATAATTGCTTTTCCGAGGCACAGACTTCACATATTGGTCTTCTAAAATATGAAGATTGGGACAAAAGGAACATGCCCCGCAAAGTAACAAGCAAATATTTTGAATTTGAATGATTAATGTTAGTTTATGATAACCAATTATACGTTCAAAGCTTCAACGGAAATAAAACTGGCGTGAGTTAAACGTGATTCACTTAGAAAATTATAAACGTTGCTTGGGTCACACAAAACAGTTTAAACCCAGTGTCCAGCTGAAGGGACATCCGCTGAGCTGATGCACTCGCCTGACCAGGATCGAGTCACGTCAGTCACAGGCAGCAGAAGGAAAGCAAGAAAGAAAAGGAAGAGAGGGGGACAGCAGAAGAGGAGAAAGGTAAAGAGGATTGAGCCGCTCTCGCGCGGAGTGAGTGGATGGAGGAGAGGAAACTGCCAGCGCAGGGGCAGTGGTTTCGGGAGAGGTTCTGACGCCATGTGAGGACCTCTTCTAAGACCTTGCTCTAGCTTTAGTATCTTTAATTTTCATACTTTTTTTTTTATTAAAGGAGTTTTAAAATTAATTGGGTAAATAGTTATGCTCTTTGATATAAAAGATTTATTTTTTTTTTTTTTGGCACAAAACTGTTTATTTATTTTTAAAGCTTAGTCATTTTTATTTATTAAAAAAGCCAAGCTTGTGGTGCAATATTTAGTTTTTTTTTTTTTTATATATTGCTACCTTTAAAGTTAATTTGTGAAGGTTATTAGACTCTGTGCTTTAGTACCTTTTAATTTTAATTTCAATTTTTTTGATTTTTAAATTATGTATTTTTTATTATTGTTTTAATTAATTTTGGAATAGTTTATCCTCTTTCTCTATACAGCTTTTTTTTTGGCACAAAAATAAACAATAAACAACAATTCAAAAGTATGTGTACCTGTTTGCTAATGTTTTATAAAGTGTCATATGTTATAAAAGTAATAGTGTACACACCAGGGGCGAGGCGTACACAGGGCCAGGGCGGCACTTGACCACAACCAAACCCAGGTCAACACAGCCATTAAAAAAAAAGTGGGAAAGCAGACAAAAGACATATGTGACAATACTAACTCACTTACACACGTTACAAGATAGTTTTCTAACAAGAATGTAATTACTGAGCATGCCTTGAACCCACCAAGACATTACGTTTTTTAGAGTTCGTGACTTCCCCCCGTGCAGGTTTTTTTTCCAAAACGTGAACTGTAGTTCTCATCGCTCTCTCAGTTGGTTCTGGCATCTGGCAATCAAAGTTACCATTCAAGTAAGCACATTTTCTCTGATACACTGAATTCTTTACATTGCCATTCATGACGGGGAAGCATCCGACACACCGTCAATCCAAGTCGACATTGTATTAGATGTCTTGAACATTGGACATTCGATGGCGCTCTAAATTCACGGATCTGTAGAGCAAGGTGGCTTATTTATTTGATTGTATTTTAGAATTACTTGCTGAATGCAATGGAAGTAGCACCAGCCATCACACGGGCGTCTACAACATATCCAAACGAAACGAAGGTGTTTTTTTCTGTTAGTCACATTTTGGGAAACTTTCTTGAGTGCAGTGGTCTTGCGCCACACAAAAGGAATGCAAAGACTGACTCACAATTCGGTCTCAATGGCCACCTTCTCGCCTCTAAAGCCCTCGTCGTTCTCTCTCACGTGGTTGTGAGATTATGAGTCTGGATTATTGATAAATCATTGCGAGTGACAACGCAAAGCCCAAGGCGTCTGACGGTTTGTTTAAGATGACTGTTTGGGCTCCGAAAAAAAAAAAAAAAATCTGATTGTAAGACAACATTTATTTCCATAATCTTGTTTGAGATGTGTTTATTTGTGTTAGAAATTTCTTATGAATATTAGATGTTAACGTAGATGAATTTAAAAGTAAATTTGGGGATCTTTGTGGATGCTGCTGGTGCTGTACTGCATATTCACATTTACCTTCTCTCTCTCTCTCTCTCTGTCTCTCTCCCTCACTCACTCTCTCTCTCTCCCTCTCTCTCTCAGCGAACTGTCTTCTCTGGAGCCAGATGTTAGTCTGCTGCTTGCCACAATGTGCAGATTTTCTCCAGCAAACATACATGATCTTTGTTTATTCTTATTGTTCTCTTAGATTTTATTAGAAATAAACTGATGTTCTGTTCATGAATCCTGAACAACACTACAGTTCTATACTGTAAAAAAATAAAGTGATTTCGACATCATATGAACAAAATTTAAAGCATAACTAACTCTTTATTACCACATTCAGTGTTATGGGAAAAAGTACCAACATTAAAGAAATTAAAAGCAACAATTTGAGATCAGAGGTGCATCACGTAACTAATTTCTCTAGCCAACGCTGTCACGTCACGTGATGGAGGAACTGATCAATTCTCTTTCCGGCTCAGACCGCATAACAGGGGCACGTTCAAGCTCACACCGGTGCGCAACGTTTTGCTACGTTTTCCGGGTTGAACGA
>NC_056572.1:39128257-39159247 GCF_018340385.1 Cyprinus carpio | reverse complement strand
TACTGTAAAAAAATAAAGTGATTTTTGCCATCATATGGACAAAATTTAAAAAGCATAACTAACTCTTTATTACCGCATTCAGTGTTATGGGAAAAAGTACCAACATTAAAGAAATTAAAAGCAACAATTTGAGACCAGAGGTTGCATCACGTAACTAATTTCTCTAATAACGCTGTCACGTCACGTGATGGAGGAACTGATCAATTCTCTTTTCCGGCTCAGACCGCATAACAGGTGAACTGGCGTCTCAACGACAGGTACCACAGAGTGCTGCGCATGCGCGAGTGAACGACTCGTTCTTCTCGAGTCATATTAAAGATTCGTTCAAGAACCACACATGCGGCAGTAGTGAAGTACAGACGCCTGTCCTCCGCGTGCGTGCGTCGCGATGACGAGCAGATCTCCAGCAGACCCTCACCGAGTGCGACCTAACTAGTGCTAACTAGTCCACAGCAGCCAATTAAAAACACGATGTGGGAATATGTTTAAATGATTACGGCCACCAACGCGAAGACGTCGGCTAATTTTAAAAGCAAATATTAACGCAGTGATTATTAGCTGAAACTATCACGTGACATCTGTGGATGAAAACATCCCTGTGTGGGAGCAGAGTTCACCCTTTGGGTTAAAAGTGACCTTCGTCGCAGTCTAAATGTGGGCTAATTGTGTTCAGCAGCTGATATTAAGAGAACAGAATTAGTAACGTTAGATTGTCTCTGCTGGAGAACGCGCGCGCGTCCGTGTGACACCTAGCCCCGCTCTCGCGCTCAGTCCCCGGATTTAAAGAGTTGATGTGAGAGGAACTACATGTGATATCCTCAGACTTCCGCTCGTTTCTCCAGAACCCGTCCAGCATCAAACAGCGGGAAAAGCTTCGTCTAATGTCACTAAAGCACTACAGTCAGAGAGAAATGCGTCAAGCATACAGAACGAAATAGAGAGTTTAAACAGAGACAGGACGCACCAGCGGAGAGAGCGATGAAGCCGTGCCTCTTCCGCGCGGATCCGCCGCTCTTCGCAGGCGCCCCCTGATGAACGGAGGAAGCGAGGGAGCGAACGCCTTCTTCTATCTGCGGTTTTTATTTGGCGGTTTGCGAACAACCAAGTACTAGCACCGCCAGGTGCAGGACGGAGCTGAAGTGTTGAACGCACCGGGATATAAACTTTTAAAAGTTACTCTGTGTGTCGTGTTTATATTAATAAATCCTTACAAAGCTGAGATTGTCTTTCAGAAAAGTTATGACAGCCTTTTAATTATTAGGCTATTGAGCTATTATATAAGCTCAATCCCATTATCTGATGCCATCGCTAGCGCTTTCCTTTTTTCAGGTTACATGTCCTGCTTTATTAAGGGGGGTGGGGGGAAGTAAGTACATGTTTTACACGTCCACTCCTCCACAGGGTATTGATAATCGTGTTGGTGTTTTATTACACGTTGTCCTTTCAGTTGGTGTTAAGGATAGTTTCCTAAGCCTGTTATCATGATTAACTGACACGTTTTACAATCACTTCTGGAATCCTCTCCTCCTGAGGCCCAGTATCCCGCCACATTCTATTAATATTATCTCTTAATGTTCACTTTCATTTCTGATTTACTAAGTGGTATTTTTATATCATATTTCTGTCTTCATTATATTCTCCTCGACACCCACATGCACTGGAACACACGTAAATGGTGTGTTGAGTTAGTGTTGAGTTTGTGTTGAGTTAGTGTTGAGTTAGTGTTTAGTTTGTGTTGAGTTAGTGTTGAGTTTGTGTTGAGTTAGTGTTGAGTTTGTGTGGTTAGTGTGAGTTTGTGTTGAGTTTGTGGCGTAGTGTTGAGTTTGGTGGAGTTTTGTGTTTGAGTTAGTGTTGAGTTGTGTTGAGTAGTAGTTGGAGTTTAGCTGTTGAGTTAGTGCTTGAGTTGGTGTGAGTTTTTGGTTTTTTAGTGTGTGAGTTTGTGTTGAGTTTGGGTGAGGTTAGTGTTGAGTTGTGTTGAGTTTGTGTTGAGTGAGTGTTTGAGTTTGTGGAGTTAGATGTGAGTTGTGTGAGTGTTGTGTGAGTTAGTGTTGAGTTGTGTGAGTTTGTGTGAGTGAGTGTTGAGGTTGTGTTGAGTCGTGTGGGTTTTGTGTTGCTTTAGTGTTGCGTTAGGTTGAGTTTGTGTTGAGTTTGTTTTGAGTTATAGTGTTGAGTGTAGGTGAGTTTTGTTTGAGCTAGTGTTGATTTGTGTTGAGTTTAGTGTGGAGTTGTGGTTGAGTTAGTGTTGAGTTTGTGGAGGTTAGTGTTGAGTTAGAGTTGAGTAGGTTGAGTTTGTGTTGCGTAGTGTTTGAGTTTGTGTTGGAGGTTGTCTTTGAGTTTGTGTTGAGTTTTGTGGTTGAGTGTTTTGAAGTAGGTTGAGTTTGTGTGAGTGTGTTTTGAGTTAGTGTTGAGTTGTGTTGAGGTAAGTGTTGAGTTTGGTGAGTTAGTGTTGAGTTTGTGTTGCGTTTGTGTTTGAGTTTGTTTGGTTAAGTGTTGAGTTGTGTTGCGGTGTTTTGAGTTAGTGTTGAGTTAGTGGTGAGGTTGTGTGAGTGTGTCTGAGTTTAGCGTGAGTTGTGAGTTATGATGCGGTTTGTGTTGAGTTAGTTGTTGTAGTTTTCGTGTTGAAGTTTGTGTTGAGTTTGTGTTGCGTTAGTTGTTTGCGCTAGGTTGAGTTGTGTTGAGTTAGTGTGAGTTTGGTGAGTTTGTGTTGTTTAGTGTTGAGTTAGTGTTGAGTTTGTTGAGTTAGGTTGAGTTAGTGTTGTTTGTGTTGAGTTTGGGTTGAGTTGTGTTGGAGTCGTGTTGAGTTAGTGTTGAGTTAGTGTTGATGTTAGTGTGCGTTTGTGTCTGCGTTAGGGTTGCGGTTGTGGAGGTTTGTGTGAGTTTGGGGTGTGTTTGTTTGAGTTTGTTTGTTGAGGTGGTTGCAGTTTGTGTGCATTAGGGTTGAGTTGTGTTGAGTAGTGTTGCGTTAGTGTGAGTTTTGTGGTGAGTGTTGTGTTGCGTCTAGGGTTGCGTTAGTGTGAGTTTGTGTTGAGTTGGGTGAGAGTTGTGTTGAGTTGTGTTGCATAGGGTTGAGTTGGTTGGTTTGTGTTGCGTTAGATGTTGCGTTAGTGTTGGAGTTGTGTTGAGTTAGTGTTGAGTTTGTGTTGAGTTGGGTTGATGTTAGTGTTGAGTTAGTGTTGAGTTGTGTTGGAGTTAGTGTTGATTTTTAGTGTGGTTGTGTGAGTTAGTGTTGAGTTTGTGTTGAGTTTAGTTTTGAGTTAGTGTTGGTTAGTGTTGAGTTAGGTGAGTTGTTGAGTATTTTAGTGTTGGTTGTGGAGTTTGGTTGAGTTGTGTTGAGTTGTGTTGAGTTTGTTGAGGTAGTGTGAGTTGTGTCATAGTGTGAGTTTGTGTTGAGTTAGTGTTGCGTTAGTGTGAGTTGTGTTGAGTAGTGTTGGTTGTGTTGAGTGTGGTGAGTAGGGTTGAGTTAGAGTTGATTGTTGTGGAGTTAGTGTTGAGTTAGTGTGGAGTTAGTGTTGCGTTAGGTGAGTGTGTTGCGTTAGGTTGAGTTGTGTTGAGGTTGTGTGAGTTAGTGTGAGTTTGTTGAGTAGTGTTGCGTTAGTGTGTTGAGTTAGTGTTTTGATGTGTTGAGTTTGTGTTGCGTTAGGTTGAGTAGTGTTGAGTTAGTGTGAGTTGTGTTGAGGTTAGTGTGGTTAGTGTAAATAAGTGTTGAGTTAGTGTTTTTGAGTGTTTGTTGAGTTTGGTTGCGTTTGTGTGGTTAGTGTTTGAGTTTGTGTTGGTTAGGTCATTATCTTGTGTGTGTTAAAAAGTATTATCAGAGATCTTGAGGGCTCCCTCCATCACAGGAAATAGCGTACTTCTGTATGGCACAATAAGGTGAGATTCACCGATATTCATTAAGTAATAATCGGCTGAACAGTGTAAAATATTAGTGCTCATGAACACACACACAGTGTGGCACAGCGATCCGCACAACCTTTACATAATTATATTTATATTTATATGATAGTCATTATATTAACACGATGCGATACATTTACGTGCTAGTGACATTTACATTTACACAATCATGTTTAGATTTACATTTATGCATTTAGCAGCCGCTTTTATCCAACTGACTCACAATAGAGGAACAAAAACAATCAGTCAAAGAGCCAAACAATAGTCGTAATATACAATACAAGGTTTATTCGACAGCTAGATTAGGAAGAAATGCTGAGAACTTTGTTTGCAATTCCTCAGGAGAAATAATAAATGAGTCAATAGTTTCATACAGAGTAAGAGTGAGGAAGACACATTTCTGCTGAGGAGAAACACGAGACTCTGTTCGCTCTCGGTTCAGTGCTGTCCAGAGCAAACTATTACTTAGAGCCATCAGATAGAAATGGTCATATTCGAGGGAAAGTGATATAAAAATTTAAATAAGAAGAAAAAAATAAAACACCTGGTTTAAAGCAGGAGTTCTGACTAGAACAGAGAATTAACACAATATCCAGCTGCACAAACATAGCCACTATGTTAAGCATTCATGACAGAACTACAGTCGTGGCCAAAAGTTTTGGCAGTGACATGAATTGTGTTTTGCAAAGTTTGCTGCTTCAGCTGTTGTGAGGTTCATTCACACTGTTTCTAGATTATTGTGTAGAGTGATCAGATGCATGTTAAAGGATGAAGCTCCCTTCGTGTTGTTTGGGACATCTGGAAAATTGATTGTTGAGAGAAAAAAAAGGTGAACGCTACCATAAGTCCTGTGTTGTCCCAGCAGTGAATCATCCCGAGACCATCCATGTGTGGGGTTGCTTTTCAACCATAATTCTGCCCAAAAACACTGCCAGGAATTAAGAATGGTAACAAAATCACTACCAGCGACTTTCTTCCAACGATCCATGGCTTAATTTGGTGTTATTCATGCATTTTCCAGCATGATGGAGCACTGCGTCACAAAGCAGAGGGATAAAGAAGTGGCTTAAGATCATTAAATTAAAGTACGGATCCGTGGCCAGGCAACTCCCCAGCAGATCTCTCAATCAGCAGAAGCTGTCCTCAAAGGCGAGTGGACAAGCAGAAACCCTGAAGTGTGATCCCAACTCTAATGGATCGCCATCAGTCAGGATTTGGACCTGGCGAAGCTAACATCCAGCATAACAGGGGGCAAATGGCAGGAGGTTATGAAGAACAAGGGTCAACACTGTTATTCACTTTTTTGATTTTTTTTTTTTTTTGCCAATAAAAGCCTTTTTTAAACTTTTATATGCTTATTGTTTTTCAGTATACCATAGAAACTTTGTGGGAAAAATAATCTAAAAAACTGAAGGAGCAAACTTCAAAACACAAAATTCTGGCAAGCTCACTGCTTTTCAAAACTTTTGTCCATGACTGTAGTGTGCCCAACGCAAAGCAAAACAACGAAAGTAATCAGCTTCTCCCTACTACTGTAATGGTGTGATGTAACTCAGTCTCAGCAGTTCTGAGCAGTCTTTAGATGACTATGCTGTCCGTCTAGTCTTTGGCTGATTATGTAAGGGCTCTGATGGTGCTGCCGTGAGTGTGCTCAGAGGTCAGCGTGAGCTGTGTTTGTGTTCAGAGGTTCGACAGAGTCTTCTCCACTGGTTAATGTGTAATCTGAGAGCAGAATAAAGCTGCAGTGCTTGTAGTCTGAACGTCCGGAGCAGACACCATGAGCTACGTTCTGTTCTTCTCCGCTGAAACATGGGCTCTGCTCATGCTGTCTGTGATGCTTCTGTATGTGTAAGTGACCTGAGACACCCTGTTAAACCCAGTAATTAGTTCTATTTCTGGAACTAGTTCTGAGTTCCAGATATGGATCCTGGCCTCATGTTCTGATGTCATTTCCAGATATGGATCCTGGCCTCACGGTTTCTTCAAGAAGCTGGGCATCCCGGGTCCCAAACCCCTTCCATTCTTCGGAACGATGCTGGAATATAGAAAGGTGAGTTATGAATCTGATATTGTGTTTAATTTGGACGTTATGATCTCTCTGTTCTCTGTCAGACCATCTCGACTCGTAGCGCAGGTTTGAAGATCCGCTCGCTTTAATAAATGAATCGAACCTGTACCTGGGTGTCTCTACTTTAGCTTCATTACTTTTCACAGTCTTCTGAGTGTGTCACTGAGGACTCTTTGCATTTGTCTCTGAATGTGTCTAAACGTGAACACATCTGTCTCTGCTCTTTCAGGGGTTTCATAAATTTGATGTGGAGTGTTTGAAGAAGTATGGACGAGTCTGGGGGTGAGTGTGAGACTAACAGATGAACTCCACAGAAATGAAACAGAACTGATTCAGATGTGAATGTCAGTTTGAAATGAAATGACAAACATGTTTGAAGGTTTAACACTGTCTTTATGAGATCAGGAATGAAGAATCAGAGCAGAGGATGATGGTCATTATGAGATACTGAAAGTGAATCAATTGTGCAAATTCTGGTGAAGTCATGATTATAATGAAGTGAATGATTCTTCTGAATTGAATGTCAGTATTATTTGTGTTTCTGGCAGTATCTATGATGCGAGGCAGCCCGTTCTGTGCATCATGGACCAATCCATCATCAAAACCATCCTGGTTAAGGAATGCCACTCTCTCTTCACCAACAGAAGGGTAAAATCATCCTCTGAAACTAAATCAGCCTCATCAAATACTGATTTGATCTACTGAGAACACAGAATGATGGACCATGGTGTTGGTCAAACAAATGAGATGGGAGATTATATTAAGTTATATTTGCTCACAAAGCAAGAAAATGCACGCAATGTCCACTTTGGCGCTTTACAAAACACAGAGGCATTTCAGCAGAAAATGCAATCCTTTCAGTTCAAATAATAATAAATATGAATCATTTGAAGTTTTCTAGCGACTGCGTTTGGCAGCAATAGACTGTGACTAATTGTGCACCTTGTGTAGTCGTTTATATCTCCGTTTGTCTCTGAACCAGCATCGTAACTTCAGGTCTGAAGCCGCGATGCCGCTGCTACGAGAAGCCCCGTACGTCCATCTGTTGAAGGAGCGATGACTGAACCGGCTCAGGCGCAGGATCCGCAGTGTCCTCTCTGCCCTACCGCTTACACCAGCAGCGGAGGTTAATAGCCGAGATTGCAGTGCGTGAGTCTGGAGGGTCACTCACACATCCAAGCCTCTCTCATCTGCATTCCTCAGCAAAACCTGCAGTCATCAGTAGCGTCAGCGTAGAAACCCAACATGACTGCCAAAGCTAGAGCCTCACTGATGCCTTTATTCTCGCGTATCTTATCTGTTCCTTCTCATGTTATAATAGATTCCTAAAAGGGTAATGTGCGCTAGGTTATTACATGAAAGACAGTAATATTATTACAAGTACTTAGGACAAGAGTTCAGCTCAAAAAAACGAATGCTAAAATGACTGTGTGAACCATAGACTGATTCATGCTGAGGAGGAAATGTGTGTATTGTTTTGATATTAAAAATATATCCACTGTAACCGCTGTGTAAGCAGAGGGGGGGATGCAGGATATACCGTCGTCCTCGCCTCAGATGTTTATATCAGTAGAAGAATCACTCACAGTCTGGTTGATAATCTGGAGAAAAATAGCTGACGCCGTAGGAGTATAGCCGTGAATATTAACGCAGGCTGGAGTCGCGACACTTGAGGAGCTCCCACATAATATCACACACATAGCCTCTCGACATATCTGGATACAGAAAGAACAGAGCTGACTATAGTATCACTAGTTCATTTATTACCAGCAAGCAAAGACCGTGCTTCAAATACCTCCAAAAATAATGTTTTATAAGCTCCCAGGCAGCAGTGTGGAGACAGGATGGCTTTCACAGGCTGGTGGGTACTGGTGAAATCTTCTTCATTACTTCTAATATATAAAATGTTGGAGTATAAAGTTACTGCGCCACTGTTTTAGTTTAACGTAATTCATCTGTGCTTCAATGTAACTGAGATAGTTAGTGAATCCATAGATCAAGTAATACTGAGTAAAGCATGGCGATTACTGTATTATTCCTCACCATGCAGGTATTTTTAATAAAGGGCTCTACTCACTATAGTTTTATTGCTCAGTCAGCTAGGAGTTCTGGTTCTCTACACCCAACAAAAGCTTGTTCTCCCTCACTGTATACTCATGGATGAGATAACTACACATGTCCAGCTAGCTTACTGTTCAACCTTCCACTGAATTTTTATTCTAATCACTGAACCTCGCGAATAAGTAAACAGTGAATGCTTAACATCTCTATTTCAGCACTGCAAAAGTAAATTATTGCGATGGTTTTATCATACCTAGATTGACCCCTGTGCAAAGCGAAAAGGCGAAAAACCGCTCGCGTTTGAATCTCCACGTGCAGTGTGAAAGGCACATAAATGCCAGAATGGAAAACAAGCATTTATTTAACTATGGTTTCATTTTCGACTTTACAAATTTACAAAAAATTAGTACAAGTGCACTGTTGTGAAAGTTTTACTGACATGTAGCCAGAGCCGATCCTCCTCCTCTAAGAGAGCATGCTGAGTAGGCCCCAAATAGCCCCAGATCTCAAAAAGTATTTAATTTATTTAATGTTGGCCAGCTGTTATGAACACAAGAATGTTCCTTTCTTTAATTAGCGCCATCACCCTTTCTGTGTAATAACATCCAAACCAATCAAAACCTTGTAACAGCGATCTGTCATACACACTCCCTGCAGCTCTTGCTCGAGACTAAAACTAGTTAAGTTCACACTGACAAGTGGAGAGACACTGCTTCAAGCACTTTCTGTGTCCTCACATCCGAGACGGAGTGAACATGGACAAATCTAGGCTACTCTTTGAGCTTTTGTATATGCGTGTCAAAAATGTCTGGTGTCTCGGGTGAGTTTTTCACGTAAACACTGTCAGTCATGTCTTTTAGTGAAAGTCAACAGTTTGAATAGTAATCGCACGCTAGTCAGTGTTCAGCATCACGTGACAGCATCCTACTGTATAAACTCGTTGCTGTCTGGTCATTAATGTTAACCAAATGAGAGAATTAATCACTGTTTTTACTGGATGTCATAAAACTTTGTTATGAATCAATTTATGTTTAATAAATTATGGTGAAGTCTATGCAGTGGTTAACATTACTTTATTCAAGCTTAGAGGTATGCTATTACAGCTACCGTTTACATTTATCCTTGTATTGTGCCCTTTGCACAGTCCGCATGTGTGCAGGTTCTCTCAAGCGCATAGCATGGATGTGGTGACCAAAGCATGGCGCTCAGCGCCTCATTATCGACTCCCCCCCAACAAATCCCAAAGATCCTTTTGTGACCAACATCAAGAAAAATGCTGAAGTTTGACTTTGTTGAACCCTGTGTGTTCCTGGATCAGCTGGTAAACACTAGTCCTGCTGGGGTTCAAGTGTAGCACACACTTGTGAACAGACTGTCTTTTAAGACACTTTTCATTTCCTCTTCACCAGCTTTGATTTCCTTCATCACTCCTGTCCTGGAGAAATGGATTTCTCGCTTTTTTCTCCACATCTGTGACTGATTTCTTCTCACGCCTGGCTCTTAAAGAAGATCAAGTCTGAAAGAGAGGCCAGCTTATTCACAAGAAGGTACCTATTAAACACTTCACATCAGACCAACGCTACAATATGGGTTCTGACTCCCCAGGGGATCACCTGAACTGATCAAAATACATACGCTTGATCCAGTGTAAAGGGCTTTAATGAGAAAGCATCCTCCAAATGCATGAGCGTAAATATAATCAAGCATGCATCTTCCTGCAGAAGCGAGTGACTCTGCAGCTGATGGGTTGATTCTGTGACAGAAGGGAAAACTGAGGCGAAGCAGCGGAACACACAGAGAAAGGCAGTGGAAGACCAGAGAGTTAAGATCTTGTACTGTATTTGAAGAAACGTTCCTCACAGCGTGTCCCACGCAGGTCTGAGCGACCACGAGATCCTCTCGCAGTCCATGATCTTCATCTTCGGCGGGTACGAGACCAGCAGCAGCACTCTGACTCCTTCTTCTCAGTCTGGCAACCAACCCAGAGGCCAAGTGAAGAAACTGCAGGAGGAGATCACCAGACCTTCCCTAATGAGGTAACCTCTCACGAAACCGCCTCACTGGGATCAGTCTGATGAGTCTGGAGACTTTAACCGCTGACTCCACTGTGTTGAAGGTCTTCGTGTGGATCTGGGTGAAGGCGTCATGAACATGGATTCACCTGGACCTTGGCTGAGCGGTGTCTGCTGCACATCCCCATTGTTGTTTCCACTTCGAGCTGCGTCAGTAAGAAAAGCGGTGGACATCAACGGCCTCCTGGAGCCCCTAAAGGCGTGCAGGTGATGATCCCCACCTTAAGCCTCCACACACAGAGACCCCGGTTACTGGAGGCGACCCGGAGAGCTTCAAACCTTAGAGAGGTTCCACTCATCCTCCGGAAGCCCATAGGGTTAAGAAGCAGTGCCTGCAGTCTATTTAAAGCTACAACAGCAACGTAGAACAAACAAGCTTTCTGACTTCACAAAACAATAAAGAGTTTTGATTAATGAATATCCAACAGCACAAAACAGAATTTTCTACTAAAAGCTCAACATCTCATTGGTTCTTAGAGTAGCTGTCTGTACAGATTCCTGTAATGAGTAGAGGACTCTGCCTCATTCTCAGGTTCACTAAAGCAAGTAACATGTGGAGTCAGTGGACCCCTACATGTTCATGCCCCCTTCGGTCTGGGGGCCCAGGAACTGTATCGGGATGAGGTTCGGCCAGGTGAGCATGAAGCTGGCCATCGTGGAGATCCTGCAGAGGTTCGGCGTCTCCGTGTGTGTGAGACTCAGGTGAGCAGGCGGATCCCTCCTCACCATCTCACAGGAGATTCCTTAGTTCCGCGCTCACCTTCTCTTGCTCTTCACAGGTTCTCTGGAGCTCAGCATCAGCGGTCTCCTGGCTCCAAGGACCCCATCAAACTCCAGTTCAGAAGCCTCGGAGGCTTTTCCTCTAGAAGATATCTGTAACAACAACACATACCGTGAAACGGCTCTGCTGCTCGCTTCCTCTCAGTCGAGGCTCCTAGTGAGGTCTTTGCAAAATAGAGAAAGACAGACGTAGTCTCCTAGTCTTCAGTGAAGAGAGAGGAGGATTCTGGAAGTCTCTTTCGGAGCTCAGACTGGGGGTTTCAGTAACTTTTACTTGTAGTGAATATCAGGCAGATTCTGCTGTAAATTCCTGGGACACCGCCAAACTGGCAATGCCATGAGATTTAGAATTTAGGGAGTTTATTTTTTGATTGAGAGGAGCTAAAAATGGGGTCAACCTTTAAGAAAATGATATGCAAATGAGAAATTTACATGGAAAATATGAAAATAAAATGTATTTTTTAAAAACTGCAGAAGTGTATGTGACATTTCCCAGCTCACCTCCACATACTTCCATCTGCACAAATACACATCTCCAAGTACTACTTCAAATTAACACACCAAAGACAAAATAACTTCGCTAACCACAAGCACACATAAACATGATGAATAACACAGCATCCTCTGACACACACATTATCGAGGGAGTCAAAAAATATTTCCATAGACAGCTTTTCTAACATCAAGATGTTAGAATCGAGTATATACACATGTGAAGATGACCCACAGTTCTCAGCGGCCACCGAAAAGATTCCTGCACAGAGTTTCACCATTTTTACATTTCCTTTTAGTTCTTTTTCCCACAGTTTAAATGGAAAAATATTCCATTTTACAATGAAGATGATGGCTCATAATCAGGCTTTATGACCCTTTATTTTTAACTATTTTAAACACCCGCGCTTTGATAACCACACCTCAGGAATGTGTTAATGACCCCAGAACCATTACCATGAAAACTAAACTATTATAGCTAGTCCTGCCAAAACACATTATGGCCTGGTTTCACAGATGACAGGGCTTGGGTTACACCAGGACTAGGCCATAGTTCTCAACTGGGACATTTAAGTGGCTTTTTATAAATGTGCCTTAGATAAAAACACTTCTGATCAATGGCACTGGACAGATTTTAAGATCAGTCCATGTGAGTTTCTTTCAGTTAAAACAGTGTTTGAGTCTGGGACTGGATCTTACTGATCCTAAACTTTTCAACGACAGTGTATATAATTCATAAAAAATATATCCTAATATTTCTTAATGATAATAACAGTGTATGGAAGCAACACTCCAGAGCAGAATACACAGATGATTAGTATCAGAGAGTGAGAAGAGATCTCTGAGCTGAGAAACACCGCATGGAGTTCACAAAAAACACCATCACAAATCAGTAACAATCATCAAACAATAAAAGATAAAAAACAGTTCTTGAATTGCTTTATTTTTATATATAAACACTTAAAAACAGTTCATATTTTTGAATTCGTTTTTTATTTTTATATATATATATATACTCCCTTTTTTATAAAGTTTTAGTCATTTAGTTGTTTTTGTCATTTCTATTAGTTTATTTTTTTAAATCTATGTATATAGTGTTTATAAATTTTTATCTCAGTTTTAGTTATTTTAGTATTTCAAGTTAAACTAAATTAAAATGAGATTAGCGATTAGCAACTAGCTGAACCATAATAAGAATGTCAATGTATTTATTCAGTTTAATTGTGGATAATACTGTAATATGACTGTAGGGTGATATTGTGAAGAAACTATCATCAAAGCACACAAATGAATGACTGTTTATTCAAAAGCAGCAAACTGTAAAATCGCTACTAAACTCAACCTCATATTGAGTTCAAACAGACAGACTTTGTTCAGAACGGTGCTTGTGTTCAGAGGTTTTGCGATGCCGTTGTTTTGAAGTGTTGGTCCCTCGGTCATTCTCTCCACTCTGGCCATGATTTTTGTGGTCAAACGTGGGCAGGGCCGTCGTCCTCGGATCTCCTCGTGAACGCTCATGATCGAACTCGAAAAACGCTCTCTCTTGAAGAAGAACCTGCTGGAGAGGCGGGGCAATGAGACGATCCCTCATCAGAGGAAGGCATTGACTCTGCGCTGATGAAGCGGCGTCTCACCTGAGCGACCCCCCCTCTTGGCGTCAGCAGAAGACTTAAAGGGACCGAGAGTGACCTTGGGAGAACCCCCCTGAACCTACGCGTCATATGCTGGGATCCTCCTCTCCATCATAACAATACACCACCGTCACACACCTGCAGACACACAGAGACCCTCAGAGATCAGGATGAAGTGTGTTTCTGCTTCACACACTCCCAGCGTATTCGTACCGAACATGAGACCAACCTGCACTCCATCATCGCTCCTCATCAACGGGAATGCCTCCACGTGCGCGATGGGTTGCCACGCAGAATGAGATTTCCCAACAAACACGCTGATAAAAACATCACAATAATCCACACACCACGGGTAAGCACAGCACTCCAGTTCATCCAGTGAACATCTGGATAAGACAAAAGATGAAACACATCCAGCGTTAAGATGTGTCTTTAACTAACAACATAACCACCAGTCTATAACCCCATACACCACACTTCCTCAAATGACATAGAGTCATCATAATGTTGTCTCTCTCACCACTTCCTCCAGTGAAAAATCACTGCATCTGCTTTACTTTCTACTTTTAAAACACACACTATCAAATCTTGACACATATGCAGTTTAGGAGAGCTCGTTCCTGATCTAATAACTCCAGAACACTTTGTCACACGAGATAGGGAAGATCTTATCTGGTATCTGATTACACAACACCTAGCAACCAATCTAAAAACATCTTAATGCAGGCAATTGAGTATTATGGATGATTGACCTTCTCCACTCTAATCACTGATGGACGTGGAAAACCTATGGTAACGAGGTTTACTGATCAAGACTGTCGTACTGTGCTCTCCGATCAGCGGCCATCGATCAGGCATCCCCTCTATACATCTGCCATCACTACAACTGAGCATAAATGCTGCGACAAAACGATACATGCTCACACCATTGCTAACAAACCTGATGAAAACAAACACAGAACTCATACCCTGAGCTCAGAATGAAACTGAGGCTGAGCACAGTTTCCATCAGATTCTCCACTCTGCTTGTTTTGTGTGTGAAATGCTGGGTGTAATCTGCAGTGAATGTGAACACTGACTGGTGTGTGTGGCAGGACTCGTCTGGGTCCCGATGCTCTTCAGAGTGGCGTCACGCGGCGTTCACTTCCCCGGACACACACTTCCGCCCTACAGTCACAGTCACCTACTCCCAACACTCGACCATCATCTTTAGCGAATTGCGCAATGAGAATGCGTAGTGCACTGGGTATCTGTCTCTCTGCTCTCTCTTCTTTCCTTCGTCAATGCAACTTGAAATGAGTGCGATTACTTCACACAGTCAGGCGGTGCCACTGCACACCTATCACCTCCGTAACACATGTACACTGGTTTCCACAAATCGCCCACCCATGTTGCATCATCACCACATAAATACAGAGCTACACTACACCACACAACACAATGCACGTTGTACGTTTTCTATACATCCTTACGCAGCGACTCCATGTGATCAAACGTAACACGAGAGAAGTGACGTCGAGACATCAGCAACACCCTCCTAGCGGAAATGACGTGAAGCCCTGCATACGTCACCATATAGAAGAACTGACGGCGTGTAATCATCTGGAAGATCCATGGTGATTGAACAATGGTCCAGGTACATAACATTTTGTAACACGTGCAAAAAAAACTTTTTGATAAGCTTTATAAATAAATCCTCGCATAAACACAACATAACAAAGATATCTGGTAAAACATGCATTAGTGATACGAGGCTCTTTAAATCTGTGACGGGTAACCTCACCGTGTGGTCTCAGCGCATGGCAGGGCTTTGTGTTTGTGTTTCGACACTCCTCCTGCAGTCCGTCTCATCAGCTCCGCTGCAAAGTGTGTGGTGGCGTCACCATTCTCTTTCACCCTGCTCACAACACACACACACACACACACACGTACACACCACATCACACACCACCTGGTTCCCCTGAGCAATCCAGCACCACACAACGTGCTCGGTCAGGCCCACACACGCTCGACACACAGGCTTACAGTGAGACACAAAGATGTTCTTAAAATTAGTACAACAATGTTTTATTCCATTCTTAACTCATTTATACATCTCCACCCACATACTACACACACAAACGCATCCGTTCAGCCACTCCACTCACACCGGTGTGGTTGGGCAGGTGTGCTGTCCGGACCACTCACCACATCGCGATCACGATCTAGTTTCGACACACTGCACGACTCCCCAGATAACACACCCACAGCGTGACGACCCACACCACACACACCGCTCACTGCTGTCCGAGGAAACACTTCAGTAGGACATGACGACAGCGTGGTCACGGTTCATCCTACCTTCCAGCATCTCAGCTACTCTGTCTCACCTGCACTCCTGAATTGCCTGGACGCACTTCTGATTGACTCTGCGCTGACAGTGCAGGACAGGCAGTCTCCTTTTCTCCTCATAGCCGCGCCTCCCTCCTCCAAGAGACGAGCTCACGGCGTGTCGCACTGTCCTGCTCAACGAATCACACACCGCTGTCCCTTCTTCGGTTGAGGGCAGGCTCGGCAGTCTAGCACGCCCTGAGCATGTCGTATTTCCTGATACACAGTCCTGACCGGAGGAACAGCGGGAAAGACCGTGTCCTGTAGCAAACAGGCCTGCCGTGCGCATACCACACTGCTTGGGTTGGTGCGCATACTTACACACAAACAAGGACGCGGCAGACACTAACAGCCGCAGCCAGCTGCTGCATGCTACAGTCCCCTTCAATCCGCCGCACAACCGGTCTCGGCTGGTATCCCATCACAGACGTGACAAACGCAACCATCTCCGTGTCACACTCAACATAGCAGCGGTACAATGGCCTTCATTGTGTCCGCAGTTTGTCCGACTGTCGCTCTTACACCCACACACTCACGTCAATAATAGAATTATAAGGCCCACCTCGTCCGCTCCCATTTCACACACTCAGACGAAAACCAACACACACTCACACTCTCTGACTCTTCCACACGCCACACCACGTGACAGCCCATCCTCTCTCTCCGGGTAACACCCTTCTGAAAGCCGCCTGCACGGCGATCTCACCACAGAACACTATCCCAGGCAACAGCCTGGCGCCACAAGCCTCCAGCGTCTGTGACCACAAGGAAGCCAGCAGGCTACAGCGCGCGTGCCGGTCGCGTGCTCCTCTCAGCCCAAGCGTGTACGCAGCAGCTCTCGGCCTCCTAGGCCTCTGTATCGACCCCCGTCCCGGCTGCGCGCTGCACCTCCTCTTGGCCTCAGAACACACACACCCAGAATCCACATCATAGCAGCGGCGCAAAACACACAAACAACAACACTCCGAGGCCCACCGGAGCCTCCCCTCCGACGACCAAATATAGAAGCATCTCTACCTGCTGTAGACCCCGCTGCCATCAACAGGCCCTCCCTCACCTACCCGGCACTGCGGAGGACGAGGCGTGTCCCTTTTTCGCTGAAGACCACGCCCACATCACCACAGCAACTCATGATGTCATCCGAGGCTACTGAAGGCTGTATAATCATATGAAACATATTAATATGTAAACAGAGCTGATTCATACAATTGTATTGTAAAGTCATCATCATTGCCTGTTGCACAGTTCATGTTTCAGTACAGCCTAAACCATCTTCCTTGTTTTTTTACTGGCGTTAATAATTCATTTTTTGTTTAATTTCATTGTACAATTTTTAACAGTTTTCTTGTGTCCAGTTTTTCTAATTTTTATTAGATTCGTGTTTTATTAGTATTATTGTTAAGTTCCAGTTTTGCACTTGCATTATTCTTTGTTTTATTTTCTTAGTCAGTTTATATTGCAAAGTGGCTTTTCCCACAATACACATTGTTTTATTGTATTTGCACTGTGTTTTGGGTATTACAGATTTAACAACTGAATACATTTACAAATAGACCTTTCTTTTTTTAATTTTCGAAAGATGTAAAATAATGTGTCATTATTCCTGTCAGAAACCTATATTTGTAATTGTTTTTTGTAAAAACGGCAACAGTTTTGAGTTGATTAATGTCCGCGGCATTAATACGCATCGCAGATTCTCCTGATTACAGCGAATCATACACACACTCTCGACATCATTCTCGCTACGCAACATCTGATGGCCTTTTCTCAACACATTTCACTCCATCATCTTCACGTCACGCAGATGAACAGTGATCACTTTATATTCACTCACACGAGATACAGACAGAAATCAAATAACGCTTTCTCATCGACTTAATAAATGAAAATCTCCGTGTAAGCACGTCAGCACACATGAGGTAAACATCACATATGAAATGTTCTCATTAAGTCCAAGTAACTAGAATAATGATGATTTTACCTGAAGGGATGTTTGAGTACGGCTCACGGCGCGCAGCTTCGCTGTAGCAGTCTCGACGCTGTTCAGCTGTGCAAAACACTAGCGCTGAGTCCAATCATCCTCCATACATGCATAACCGCCCACTCAGTCACACACACACGAACGTACACACAACACCACCAACCACACACACACACAACCACCAACGCTTCCGTCGGGAGGGCAGAGCATATTATGTGCTGCGAGCCTTCACGGGGACGCTCCACACAGCTTTTTGTGTCATATGTCAATAGTGTGGTTTTGCAAAATTTTATATAACTTTGTGATTAGATTTTATTGTCAGTAACATCGCGCGACTGGTTCATCTGAGGTACGGTACCCTATTTGACATTGGGGCTGATACCATACATACAACACGACACAGACCATGGTCACGCCCAACGGGACGCCATCTAAGAGTCAGGGAACGTACTGTGACACCTGACAGCTCAGACTCAAACTTAAGCGGCATGTTAGCCTCTCGGGTGACACTTACAGAAACGCACTTTTCGTAACTATTTTCACTATTCTAAATCTCTGCATAGAAAGAGGGGCAGTGAGGAAAGCAAGATCATATCACGGGCTATGACAGAATAGCAGTAACCTCATTTCGGAAGAGTAACAGACGTATGTAGTTTGAGTCTGAAAGCGACTAGTAAGTCGTCTCTGGGGTTCGTGTTCTGGCGCAGTACCTCTTCGCATTTCATTCGTCACATTTCTCGCTCAACATTACAGAGAGACAGTTTGGCTGGCTGGCTTTCTCTCTTCAGCATCCACAGTACGGATCTTGCCAGAAATGCATCCATCACACGCCGAGTCAAGGAGGAGGAAGGAGGCAAGAGGAGGAGGAGGGATGTTAAGGTCACACACACACAACTCACAACTATCGCTCCACACGCCATCTGACTTCACGTTGGACCTGTCTACCGTCGGCATATACCCGATCCAGAGGAGCTAGCGGGACCCTAACACAATACCATAGTCAGCGCGTCACAGGCGCTATAGAGATGTGTTACTGTATGTAGTGCGCTAACTACAACACAACGACACAATGTTTACCACACACAACACACAGCGCGCGGCTCACACACTGTCACTAACACCTATCGCTGGCTCATGACACAATCTACTCTCAGATGTCTCGTTACATCACCCACGCTCATACGTGTAGTCGCGACATGCGACCATCTACAACACACACAACACACACTAGAGTGCGTTACGCAGTTAGTTGCAGGGATTCACTATAGAGATGTGTTAACGTACTACAGTAGTTTAGAGTTCATGTATACAGAGGATGTGTTAACTGTGTAGTGCACATCATCTTGAGCACACACACACCACACTCCACATTCAGTATAAGGAGACGGCTACACAACCCTCAGTCTTGAGACACACACACCACACACACGCACACTCTACGATAAATACGAGCACTAGACCTACACCAGTGAAGTAAAGTTTATGCATGGTTTTAAAGCAATGAATCAAAAAAACAAAACATAATTTTTTTGTTTGGTTTTACAGCGCTTGTTTCTATGACTATGAGTGACGTCCCCGTGTAAACATACAGGTGACACTAACTGCAGTGTGCATGAGCGTACGCTCTAAAACACATCCTGCAGAACATCAGTGGTCCCTCCCTGGCTGTGACCTGCGGTCCTCCTGTCGTAGTCAGGAAAGGTCTCGGAAGACAGGCTATAGTCCGGTGGTCTCCAGAGAGCGAACACGGCGCTTAATCACTACTTGTTTCTCACACGTGCCGTTCGACCTATTAACACCAGCTACGTATAACCACCGGGACCCCTAGCAGAGACCTCAGCTCGGTGTTTCACAAACCATACCTCCTGACTAACACACACTTCTCCCTGGATGAGCGCTCCGCCGACTCACTCGTGAATGAAAATCTATGTACATGCCTTCACACACACCGGTCGGTTTCAGGAGCGCTGCGTACTGAAGATCGGTGTCAATCGTAATCATCATACTGTGATGAACTCCCTATTGACGGCATATGGCCGGTCGAAATGCTTTGTGATTTGGCATCCGTCGTGTCTGTCTAAGATTCCAGACAGACATTAGAGAATGAGAGTCCGCCTTCGCCGACCATAAATAATATCTCAGCGTTTAAAAACAACATTGCACTGATAACACATGATTTCACTTGTTTTATTGATTTTCCACACTTCTGTCTTATTTTTCGTAAAATGTGTCCAACATTGACAAGAGTCCCCATAACAACGAACAGAAAACTGTTATTATCACCCACAACAGAAGTAAAAACAGAAGCAAAGGACAGTTGAAACTCACTGCTTTAAAAAACAACACAAACTGTAAAAATGATTTTAAAAACAGCCAGTCATGTGACACACAGTCACTCAAGCTCCGCCTCCTTTGTCCCATTGCCGGCGGAGACGTCGTGGCTCTCTCTGCACTCCCATCTACTTTTCTCTCCATCCCCGTGTTCCTGCGTCCTGATTGGCTGCTCCTCTTGGTGCCCTGGGCCTGATTGGTTGCTTCCTGCGGCGCTGTGCTCGATTGGCTGTTTTCCTGCGGCCTGTGCTCTGATTGGCTGCTTTCCTAGCGGGCCTTGTGCTCTGATTGGCTGCTTCCTGCAGGACTGTGCTCCTGATTGGCTGCTTGTCCTGCAGGCCTGTGCCTTGATTTGTTGGCTCCTTGGCCACTTTCCTGCAGGTTGTACTTTGCGGAAGAGCATGTATCCTTGGGACTGCTGACACAGCAGACCGTCCTGATGGGCTCGATGCTGATGGCGAGCTCGGGGTGGTCAGATCCAACCTTATTCAGTCGGATTCACTTCCACCCCACCAGACCTGACACCAGCAGAGAACACAGATGAGACACGTGTGTGTGTGTGTGTGTGTAAGAGTGAGAGTGTGTGTGTGTGTGTGTGTGTGTGTGTGTGTGTGTGTGTGTGTGTGTGTGTGTTGTGCTGTGTGGCTGCTGTACCACGCCACTGCTTTGATGACATCTCTCTCGTGGTGCTGGCTGCTGTTTCTGGCTTTTTGAGACAGATTCTTCGGTATGTGGCTACTCTGCGGTGCTCGAACCAGTAGCACTCCAGGAACACATCAGAATCATCTCATGTCTTCGGGAAACGCTCTACACGTATCCGCTGACCAGGTCAGCATGCGCCAAAGGAATCACACGCGACTGTCCTCTTCTCGTCTGATGGAGGTCGACTAGAATGTGATGGACCAGTTGCTCTGGGTCGAGGAGAGAGAGAGAGAGCGAGGGAGAGGAGAGGAGAGGAGAGGAGGAGGAGTGGGAGGAAGACGAGAGAGAGACGAGAGAGTCCTCACTGGAGGTACAGCTTCCAGTAACAGCCATTGTTATAGAAATTGACAAAAAATCAAAAAGACACTCAGATGAATTCTAAAAATACACTGGGCTGGACCAGAATATGGTCATGGGGAGGCAATTCGATTTTCAATTTTGAGATCGAAATAAATCTTTTTTTTTTTTTTACACCTGGCATACCTCGAAACAGTCTTCATTAGCGCTGAAATATAACCGCTTTTTTTACTATCGGCTGAACAGGTTCTAAGGAATGTCAGGTATGGTTACAGTTGTACTTCACGTGAGCCTGGTACGGCGCGGCACGATTACAAACCGTTCTCGGCCCGGAATTAGGCACGATTAGACAGCCGTGCTGTTAGAGTGTGTGTGCGTGACTTCACCACTCTGTGGCCTGGCTACCAGTTTCTCCAAACAGCCAAGTAAACAGTTAAGCTACGTTCAATATAAAAAAGAAAAAAAATGTCTTGAGACAGTTTGGTCTGTGGAGGAAACATCTGCGCTTATTGATATTATTACCGTCGTCGCCTTCTGTTTATTTTATTTATCACGACAAGACTTGTCTTTTTTCTGTTATAGAACGAAGTAAATATCAGATGAAAATAAGGAGTCCCAAAAACAAATATCTGATCATTGTCCATAGCGCTGTTTATATTACACTTGCGTTACCAAGGCAACGGCTGACGCATTTGTATTGCATTCCAGAGAGCTCCGTTACAAGCCTCACAGTGGAAAATGAAATCGTATCTGTGCTGACTGGCCCGGATCGGCACGGAATGGAACGGTTAAGCAAAGAGAACCGTTCGGCCTGATTGTGGAAAAATTAAATTAAAATTAAATTAAATTTATGGATTTAGCAGACGCTTTTATCCAAAGCGACTTACAGTGCATTCAGGCTATCAATTTTTACCTATCATATGTTCCCGGGGAATCGAACCCCCAACCTTGGGCTTGGTAACGCAATGCTCTACCACTTGAGCTACAGGAGCACTAAAAAAAGAAAAAAGCGAAAAGCGGCTTTTGACTCGCCCATGAGTGAACGTCATGAATGTAATGAATCAGTTCATCTGGAAGAGAGGACAAAAATGCCAAGACCTCAGCTGTGTGGGAGCACTTTAGATTGAGTGAGGACAAGACAGAGGCAGTGTGCCAGATATGCGGTTTAAACTGGCGCTTCCCACAGCAGCATCAAGTTCTGCAAGTAATGCGCCTATAGTATATTGTTGGTGTTTTGGTGATTTCTGCCTTTATTAGAAGAATATGTTCAGCCCCTCCTCCGGGCTGACCTATTTCAGTGTTGGTTATATCAAAAGCTTGAGCTCAAAATAGTATTGGACTGAGCTAAAATACTGACCTTCAAAATAAACAATACTACCCAAACACTAAATTTGCCAATTATTTATTGGTTAACCATTTAGAACAAAAAGAGGAAGACATAGATGACTTATGGACAGGCGAGCAGGGTTAGACACTGAATCTACAGTAAATAGAGAACAAAAGCACTTTCTGTGAAGTTTGTCTAAATATCACGGTGTGGGGGAACATTTCTCCCCAGGTCTTGAAGCCCTGATCCCATCATTTGCTGAACTTAGTGATACTGGAGAGAATATTATAACATTAAGTGCTTAGCTACAAAATATGTATTAAATCCATTCACAATGTTAGATGTTAAACATGATTTACTCCATACTGGACTTTTATATTTCTCATCTATTTAGATGGAGTTTTATTTATTAGTATTAATGTTGCTGTTATTTATATATGTCAGCATTGTGTTACACAGTCATGCTAATAAAGCTTAATTGAACTGAATTTGTGAGCTGATCTGTGATCTGTATCTGAGGGTTCAGGTGGAGCTCCGTCCGCGTGATGATCTGATCAGACTCACCCGACTCCATGAAGTCGCGAATGACGCTGCAGATGTGTACTGTCACCGCTGGTGAACCTCTGCTGATGTGTCTTCATGGACATCTGTATGCAGAACCACTGCTTCTTCCAGAGCAACCCGGCATCTTCATCATCCTCCTCTTTCCTCACTGAGACTGTCCTGTCTTCTGCGGGCTGTACCTACTACAATGCTTCTATCTCTATAGTGTACTACGCTACAGTAAAAGCTCTCTATAGTGACTGCACTAGCAGAAAAATCTCTATAATGACACAAAACTACAGTAACACATCTCCTTAGTGAACTGCACTACGTAAGAATCTCATAGGCACTACACTACAGTCGACACAGTTTCCGATAGTGAACGCCCACAGGATACTAATCTCTATAGCGCCAATACACTACGTAACGCATCTCTATAGCGACTACCTACCGAGCACTCCTCTATAGCGCACTACATACCAGAACACATCTCTATAGTGCCAGCGCACTACAGTAACGCTATCATAGCGCACTACATACCAGCTACCGACTCTAGAGCACTAAACTTACCGTAAACCATCTTCTAGCCACTACACGTACAGTAAGCATGCTATAGCCGAAACGGCACTACCGACAGCACTCTTAGAGCACCTACACTACAGTTAAAGCATCTTTAGTGAACTGAACTACCCGACCAATCTCTCTAATTGAACTAAAACAGTAAACAATCTCTAAGGGACTGCACTACGTAAGCATATAGATGGCATCTCTATAGTAGACTGCTTTCTGGTAACTTGCATCTCTATAATGAACTAAACTACGGTAACACATCTCTATAGTGAACTTTACACTACGGTATATCTCTATAGTGAACTGCTACAGTAACGCATCTGCAATGAACAAACTACAGTAACACATCTCTATGGTGAACTGCTGCAGTAGCGCGCATCTCTATGGCTGCTACACTGCAATCGCAGCATCTCTATAAGCGCTGCACTGCTGTGCTTGCATCTCTATAGTAGCGCTGCGCTACGGTGGCCGCATCTCTGCCAAGCACTACACTGCAGTGCGCGCATCTCACCTGTGAACTGCTACAATGCCCAGCATCTCTATGGCGCTACGGTGCAGTAGCGGCATCTCTATGAACTACGAGTGCAGTAGCATCTCTATAGCGCCACTACGCAATAACAAAAAACACATCTCTAGAGTGCACTACAGTACAGTAACACATCTCTATAGAGAACTGCACTACAGTAACGCATCTCTATAGTGCACTACACTACAGTAACAACACATTTGTATAGTGAGCTACACTAGTGTAACATCTCTATAGTTCACTGCACTATTGTAGCATCTCTGTAGTGAACTTGTCTGACATCATGCTGGTGACCTGCTCGGGGCCGTAGAGCGCGTCCGCGTACTCGTTGAGCAGGCTGAAGGCTTCGCTCGTGCACTTGCGCTCGTTCATGTTGCAGGTGATGAGCACCCCCTGCGCGCCCACCTCCAGCTCGCGGGAGCCCTTCTGTTTCTTATGCGCGTGTCCGCCGAAGCGCTTCCTGCTCCTCTTGCGCGTCTCGGACATGACTGCACACAAACACACACACTCTCTCTCTCTCTCACTCTCACACACACACACACACACACACACACACACACACTCTGCTTCTGCTGCTGCTGAATGAAGAGATGTAGAATCTCCGCGTTATGAACGCGCTCCTGGCACGCGAGTGTCTGTCGCGCTTCAAGCTCTCCGCAGCGCGCGTCGTACAGGGCCCCGAGTGGGACATTTGATTACGAAACTCGTTTGCCAGTGCTACAAAAAGGAAGCCACAAAACCATAAATATCACACGTTTTCTTTTTAAAAGGTATGAAAATATATAGAATAAAAAATTGCATTTGTATAAAAACATTTTATACAAATTTGTATTTGTATAAAAACATCCTTTGTGCATAATGTATTATAAAAGTACTCATAATATTGGTTGTAATTGTATTATTTAATAAATTATGTGAAGTTAAAATGCATTGTTAAATTTGCAGATTCCTTATTACATATTAAATTGGTTACCATGTGTTTTGATGCAAAGCTGTAACAATGAAGAGCTACAGTAAGTATTGTAACTGTGGATACAATTAAATACAAACCATTATAAGGTCCATTACAAAGTATAGCCTAATTAATATTTTATAATGCATTATATATACAGGCTTCAAATGAAGTGTTAAAAAACCCATTCTATAATTCTGCAATCTATTGTGAGGAACATATTACTCATGTAAAACGTTCTAGAAGTTTCCACAACATGTTTTCATGTCCCTGACAGAATAAATTAAATATGCATCAAATGTGTTTTCAAAAGTGATTTATTATAAATATTATATTACAGGTTTGTTAAAATCACAAAGACACAACTGATGAGTTCATCATAATAATCATGATGCTGTGATGCAGAATAAAGACAGACGTTCAGTGTTCTCTGTATCTGATAACCAAACACATCATCTGAAGTCTGAACATGGAAATGCATACTAGCATAGCGCACCTACTGTTTCTGTCACGTCTTTAGTGAGCAGTGTGCTCGTCTGAGATCGTTAGTGAGGAACATCATTTCATGTGTTGATTCTCTCCCAAAAACAGAAAGAATGGATGCAGAAATGTCCAAGTTAAGGTTAAAGGATGCAAATATCCCTGACAGAATTTCTAAAAATACTTTAAAATGAGTTTTCTTTATAATAAATGAATTCTTCAACAGGTTTGTTCAAATCTAAAGACACGTGTTCACCGGAGGGGTCTAGAGCTGCAGGTCTGTGGTGTTCTGATCTGGTTCTGTTTGCTGGCCTGGATTAATCCAGACTCCCACTTGAAGAAGTCGCAGCCCTTCTGTGGCACGCCGCAGCTCTGCCGTCTGACGGGGCAGCAGTAGAACACACGGCCGTGGTTCGGCCCGCCGTTCCCCACCGTCAGACGCCTGGCCCTCCGGCCGCAGCCGCACAGAGGAGACGTGATCTTAGGCGCGAGGCTGACCGCGTGGGACACGCCGGGCGTCGTGGTCCTGATGGGCGGGTCTTTATAAACGCTGAACGACGCGCCGCTGCGTCCTAAGAAGCGCGAGAGCGGTCCGTACGGGTCTGTGCGCGGGAGCAGTCTGGAAGCAGAGGAGCTGGATGCTGGTCTGGCAGGTTTGTAGTGGTCTGACGAGGTTTTGTTGGGTCCTGCGGGATCAGTCTCCTCAGGCTCCGCCCCCACGAGCACATCATCATAAGAGACAGGCTCCTCCCCCTCGGTCAGCAGGACTCCGTCCCGCCAGCAGGCGTCTGGAGTCTCGGGGTCGTAGGTCGTGTCTGAGAGCCCGGCCAGTGTGCGGAGACTCGCGAGCGGTCTGGACGCGCCGGCACACAGCGGAGTGTTTGCGCTGGAGAGGACAGTGCGCGGCGACACGAGCGATCGACACACACTCGTCTGCCGCTCGTCACGCTCACTCAGCGCTGAGGGTCGCTCACCGGAGACGCTTCCACACGGAGGTCTGGACTTCACCAGCGCCTGACAGAGACAGAGACACACGCGGCTTTAACAGAGCTCAGCGCCGGCTCCTGATTGGCTGTGGTGTCACGCAGTGGGTGGAGTCACCTGTGACAGAACTCACCCCCCTCAGAGACTTGGTCAGGGTCAGCAGACAGCCGTCAGACATCATCCTCCACGCCAGCAGAGCCGTGTTCCTCGCGTCCACCAGACCTGAGCAGACCACATAAAGAAACATGCTTCAATAAACCATGATCGTGGCTTATAAATGACACAATTAGTGCTTCTAAGTTATAATTATAAAAGTTACAATTATGAGATAAAAAGTCATAATGACAATGTTCATGATCACAGTTTTGTCAGTTTTGTCTTAAGTATGACTTAATATCTCATTTTCAACTTGTCAATTTCAACATTATCTCATAATTATTAATATCTAGTTTTGGCTTCATCTCATAATTAAGAATTTCCAAATTTCAACTTTTTATCTCATAATTTTGGCTTTATAACAATTACTGGAATTTCATAATTGAATTTTTTTTAATCTCATAATTTAATCTTTTTATGATTAAGAATCTCAATTTTAACTTTTTAATGCCATATTATGAATTTTTATCTCATTATTTTGATGTAGCATTTCATAATTTAGATGATCTATCTCATAATTTAAACTTTTTATCTCAAAATTTCAACTTTTTTCCCCATATCTTCAATTTCTCTTTCATCATTTTAACTTTCTCATAATTATGAATTAGTCTCTGATAATTTGGATTTCATCTTTTTGGATTTACCAAAGCATGCTCTTTTTGTCTTGTGTGGTGGAAATGGGCTTCCATAGAGTACTCTGTGTGTGTGTGAGTGTGTGTGTGTGTGTGTGTGTGTGTGTGTGTGTGTGAGAGAGTGTGTGTGTGTGTGTGGGAGAGTGTGTGTGTGTCTGTGTGTGTGTGTTTTTAGTGTGTGTGTGTGTGTGTGTGTGTGTGTGTGTGTGTGGAGTGAGGTTTTAGTGTGTGTACCTGAGTGTTTCCCTTCCTGTGAACTGATGCCGAGGTCCAGCAGAGCTCCTCTCAGACCTTTGGGCTTCCTGTTATAGAAGAGCTGACAAACAAACACTAAAGTTAAACACCAAATGCCTGAAAGCATGAACTGAACCGCATGATTTCTCCCATTGATCAGGGTCTGTCTGTCGCTGGTGTGTGTGTGTGTGTGTGTGTGTGTACACTGCATGTGGCTCGCAGGTCGATCCAGCCTTCAGAGCTTCAGGAACGCCAGCTGCTTCCACAGGACTCGTGACAGCAGACAAACTCCCAGATCCCAGTCTGCATCAACACACAAACACACACACACACACATTACAAATGAACCCACACAGGAGATAGCACAGGCAGAGAGAGGCAAGCATTCTCACCTGACCATGTGACAAACGCGCGACAGGGTGTCTGGAGGGGCGGGCCTGTGCTAACTGTCTCAAAGACTAATGCTCTCCTCCTGCTGGAGATCAGCAGCCAGCGAGTGAATCTGACAGACAGATGTGGAGGGGAGGGGGCGGAGTCCACCTGATCCCCTGTTGGCCAATCACACGCAGGGGTGACAGATACATGACTGGAATCCAAGCATGAGGAATCATCAGAGGTGTCTGCAGGAGCTCAGGGTAACCTGTGTGATCCCGGTGAGCTCCGTGCAGAAGGCGGACAGTACTGGGTGCGTCCTATGGCTGGATCGCACGAAAGTGTAGAGAGAGAGAGAGAGAGAGAGAGAGAGTGTGAGTGAGTGTTTTAGTGTGTGTGTGTGTTTTTTAGTGTGTGTGTGTGTGTGTGTGTGTGTGTGTGTGTGTGTGTGTGTGTGTGTGGAATTTCATAATTGAATTTTTTTGGCCCTATAATTTAATATTTTTATGATTAAGAATCTCACTTAAACCTTTTTAATGCCATATTATGAATTTTTATCTCATTATTTTGATGTAGCATTTCATAATTTAGATGATCTATCTCATACTTAAACTTCTTTTTATCTCAAAATTTCAACTTTTTTCCCCATATCTTCAATTTCCTCTTATCATTTTAACTTTCATAATTATATTTATTAATTTGATTTCATCTCTAGTTATGATTTACCACATGCTCTTTTGTCTCTTGTGTGGTGGAAATGGGCTTCCATAGAGTCCCTGTGTGTGTGTGTGTTTTAGTGTGTGTGTGTGTGAGTGAGTGTGTGAGTGTGTGTGTGTGTGTGTTTTAGTGTGTGTGTGAGAGAGTGTGTGAGTGTGTGTGTGTGTGTGTGTGTGTGTGTACCTGAGTGCTCTCTTCCTGTGAACTGGATGCCGAGGTCCAGCAGAGCTCCTCTCAGACCTTTGGGCTTCCTGTTATAGAAGAGCTGACAAACAAACACTAAAGTTAAACACTAAATGCCTGAAAGCATGAACTGAACCGGCATGATTTCTCCCATTGATCAGGGTCTGTCTGTCTCTGGTGTGTGTGTGTGTGTGTGTGTGTGTGTGTGTACCCTGTATGTGGCTCAGAGGCTCATCCAGCTCTTCAGAGCTTGTGAACACTCAGCTGCTTCCGCTTGCACTGCACAGCAGACAACCCCAGATCCCAGTCTGCATCAACACACACACACACACATTACAAATGAACCCACACAGGAGATAAAGCACAGGCAGAGAGGCAGCTTATTCTCACCTGACCATACTTGACAAGCACAGGGGTGGCCTTGTCTGGAGAAGCGGGGCCTGTACTGCTCCGTCTCAAGGCCACGCCCTCTCACTGCATGGGAGCCTTGCAGCCAGCAGATGAATCTAGACAGACCAGATGATGTGGAGGGAGGCCAGGAGTCCACACAGTCCTGTGGCCAATCACACGCAGGGTGGCAGATAAAGCTAGACTAAGCATGAGGAATCATCAGAGGTGTCTGCAGGAGCTCAGGGTAACCTGTGTGATGCCGGTGAGCTCCGTGCAGAAGGCGGACAGTACTGGGTGCTCCTGCGGCTGGACGTACGAGTGGAACTCTGACTCCACTTCTCCGTTCGACACGTTCAGCAGGACGGCCGGAAACTCAACTGATGAGGGAGACACACACATGTGAAGACAAGGGATGAGATATGAAACACAAACATGAACGTCAGGACTCTTACTGGGGGGGGGGGGGGGGGGGGGGGGGGATCTCCTGTCCGCAGCTGCTCTTCTCCTCCAGCAGTGGACTCGAAGTCATGAGTTATCAGGAAAGAAAGCGCTGCTCTGAGAAACAACAACAACAGCAGAGTCAGTTCCTCCACACATGAACACCTCACCGATCAAACACACACACCCACACACACACCCACACACCAGAGACTCTTACTGCAGACAGACACACACACACACACACACAAAGCACACACACACACACACACACCTTACTGCAGACACACACACACACACACTCTTATGCAGACACACACACACACACACACACACACACCTTACTGCAGACACGACACACACCACACACACACACACACACCACCAAGACTCTCTGCAGACAGACGACCGAACAAGACACAGACATCACACCCACACACACACACACCCACACACACACCACCCACACACCTCGTACTGCAGAACTGGGGACGCATGATTGGCTCCAGATGAATGAGTGCGCTTCCTGATCAGAACCCAGCCTCTCTGATGACACACCGCAAAATATTATAATAATGATACTCATTTATATTTAGCCATTATATATGAGAGGAATAAATATAATACAATGAACAAATATTTAAATACAATATCAGAGCAGTCTTGATATACATTTTATATTTAGTCTCAGTGTAACGTGTTGATACATAATTGTATATAATTATAAGTATAACGTCGTTATGTAATAACCCTGATCTGTCTGTTAGTGTTCGTGTCTGATAAGACGCTGTTGTTGTTTCTTACTTCGCCAGACTCTTGGTTGACATGTCGCTGCTGCTGCTGCTGCTGCTGCTTCACACTCGAGGTGAACACACTAACATCTGCTGAATGACTCGCCAAGCATCCAAATGATGAACACATTTATAAACACACAGCACGAGACACTCCCGCAGGTTTAAATTCCCCGCACAACGAGACAGTTTCCGTTGTTCCGCTGCGTTTCCGGTCGTGCGCCTGCGCTCTGGACGTGTCTCTCAGCGCAGCCTGTGTTGGTCGGGAGCGGCAGTAATCGACGCCAGAGCTGCAGATTGATCAAGGGATGCTAATAGATGTCAGATCTGTAGATCAGCGAGCACAAGTGAGATTATTTCGCTGTATTACACCAGACTGAGTCATGACGGGCCAGCGATGACACGGCGCTGTGGTATCAATGGATTATGATGATATGTCTAACAAAACTGAGTTTCAAGCAGGATCAGCACATTCAGTGAAGAATAGGATGAGCTGAGAGAGAAAACTCAATCAGCAGAGGGACAGAGGGGAATCCTCATACTGCTCCTCTCCTGCTCTTTCCTCCTCCTGCTCCTCTCCTCGTTGTGCTCCTCCTGTGATTCAGGTAATAGTTAGTGGGGTAGAACCTGTGAAGCATTACAAGTGAGATTGTTTCGCGGTATTTACAGCAGACTGACGTCATGACGGCCAGAGTGACACGCGCTGCGGTTATTCATGGATATGATGATATCTCAATCAGACTGAGTTCTCAGGATCAGCTCATCATCAGTGAATGAATAGCTGAGCTGAAGAGAGAAACTCAATCAGCAGAGGAACAGAAGGACTCCTCCTCCTCCTCCTGCTCTTCCTTCTGCTCCTCCTCCTCCTGCTCTTCCTCCTCCTCCTCCTACTCCTCCTCCTCCTGCTCCTCCTCCACATCCTCCTCGTCTTCCTCATCTTCCTCCTCCTCCTGGCTCCTCCTCCTCCTCCTCATCCTACTGCTCCTCCTCCGGCTCCTCCTCCTCCTGCTCTTCCT